>NW_027185318.1:11900830-11928330 GCF_022577435.1 Embiotoca jacksoni | reverse complement strand
GACAGATGAGAGAAAAGGACACGAAAAAGAAAAAGAGGAGAGTGATGAAGAGGAAGAGAGGGGGTGAAGAGGACGAGGAGGACGAGGAGGAGGAGGAGAGGTAGGAGGAGGAGGAGGGGAGGTTCATATCGGCACCTCTCACGTCCGTCTGGCCTAAGAAATGGAAATGAGAGAAGCGCGCGGCAACCTCATTACATCTGCGCCCGCTGAGGGGCTCGGCTCGGACTAATACCTGGAGTTAGAGAGGTGAAGTGCAGTATCAAGGCCTCGTATAATGTCCCGAGATAGCACATCGGGCTAATACACGGAACACTCACCTGCCTCGCCGTTGCAGCCTTCCCTTCCTGCTGCGAGCCGCTCCGCCCTCCTCTCCTCCCCTTCTCCTCCTGCTTCGCCCGCTGAGTGTCCGCCTCTCCTCGCCTCCCCCACTCCTCCCTATCTGCCTCTCTCATCGGCGAGCAGTTAATTTTGGGATTAATACGCGTGGCGGTGGCGGCTGGCTCTTTTGAGGGATTTGTAGTGGAGCTGCAGACACTTATCTTGGTCATTACGGCGCCCATATTGGATTCAAGCGTTTTAGTATCTGCCAAACATTCGGCTGCGGAGGAGTCTATCGGGACGACACGCGCCCGGGGATTAAGATAAGGAGGCCCCTCATTACGACTCCTCTCCTCCCGCGGCGTGCTGACACTCGCAGCGGCCGCGACTTCTCCCGCAGCGACATCACAGAGGAGGTACTGGTCCTCACCTCGCCCCTCTTCCTCGGCGCCAGAGGACAGGCGGGGAGGAGGAGGAGGAAGAGGAGAGGAGGGGTCGTCTTTTGGTTCGGAGCCGGGCCCCCGGAGGGAGGTGGAGTCGCCCGGTGAGGGCGGAGATGTGGAAAATGAGCTGTAACACGGCTCGGGCAGAGGAGAGAAGGAGCTCTGTGTTTCCTCTGTGGGACTTGATCCTTGCAAATACGGGTGATCCCGGTTTTCATCCAGCACAGACTGCTCTGAGGGAGACACGCAGCTCGGGCCGTCACCTGGTTTAGAACCGGGCCCCTCTTGAGAGAAATATCGAAGATTATCGTTGAAGTAAGGCAAGTAAGGCGCGCTGTCATCCAGTTCATAGCCAGGGCCCTGCGAGGAATCCTTCAGAAAGAACCGTCGTGGTTTCTTGGTGAGCACCATGCTGTAGCAGAGAGGCGGGCCGAGGTAAACCTCCTCCGTGCAGGCGGCGAACAGGGTCTCCTCGTCCCTGATGTCGGGGCTGGGGGGCAGAGACAGAGAGGGGCTGCCGTCGCGGACGACCAGGTCGCCGGCAGGCCGCAGATCGAGAGCGCGAACGTCGCTCTTGGACTCGAGGCTCGGAGAGGAGCGCTTGGAAGACAGTTCGGTGCTCGGGAACGGCTCGGGGCTTGGGCTGCGGAGGCCCTGCGTCGGCGTGAAGTACGACGGGATGCTGTAGGGTGCCGGGGTGGAGCTCTTGTCCTCGGTGCACTGGCTGACCTCACCGCAGTCGCTGTCGTGGGAGGAGAGAGACAGGTAGGAGTAGAAGTCTCCTTTCCGGAGGTGGAGAGGCCTGTGGGAATGTTCGAGCACCTGAAAGGAAGAGGACACGGAAAGTTTATAAGTCGTTTGTTGTTATCTGAATTCCACAAAAAAACATTTTGTGTGTCCACAGATGCTGTACGATCAAATCAAAAAGGAACACGAGCAGCACTTTCATTCTGCATCGTATTTGTTGTAAATGTGATTTATTCATGTTATTTTTTAAATTTAAAGCACCTAAAAAAAAATCAAACCATCAAATCTTGATTTACATATTAATATTTTACACTTTTATTTTTTTTTTTTCAGGAGGAGCAAAGTTTTCTGCCTGATTTCTTTTTCTTTCTTTTCAGAAAAAAAAAAAAATGATTAGCTTTTAGATGACTTCACTCGCAAAAGATCCCGAAGAAGTTATTACATCCTGAAAGTTATGATCTGTGATGCGATTTATTGAATTACTTCGACTCAGTGAACAAATTAACTGAGATAACTTTTGCTCCCTTTGGATTCGTTTGCCCTCCGAATGTACAGAATATACGAGGTCAAATAGGACTTCAACTGTTCCATCTCCAAAAACAATCAATTATTACATTTGTCAACAAATGGAATCATTTTTTGTTTTGTTATTTCTATTTTATTAGGCTTTTGCATTTGTGTCTTTGTAAAGAAATCCATAAAATCTTGATCGTTGTGTGGATTATTTTAGAGGTTTAATACTCTACCTTGTCTCTGATCTGAGCCAGCGATGCCGGACCTTGGTCTGGGACCGACCCAAAGTTCTCCGTCTGGTTCGTCTCTTCCGTCTGGTTCTCCTTCATTTTCAGCGCCAGTGAGGTCATGTCGATAATCTCCAGCACAAAGTCGTGGACGTTCTCTTTCTTGCTCTCGCCACGGGCTTGGAGGGAGGGGGGGAAGGGAGGGTGTTTGCAGCAGACGGAGTGGGAACCGTGCCACTTTTTGGGGGGCAGGGACGAGTCTTTGTCTCGGACTTCCCTCCTCGTCTCCTCCGTCACAAAAGACGAGAACTTGAACTTCTCCTGGATGGTGATGGCCTTCCTTCCGCTGGCTGCCGGCCCGGTGTGGGGCGAGGCGTCGTGGGATCTGCAGTCCTCTACCGGCGAGAGAGAAGGAGGCGAAGGGAGGGAGGCGCTGTGGCAGGGCAGCTCTCCCCTCAGCTGTCCCACCAATGAGGAAGCCCGCTTGGACGGGAAGGGAAGGAGCTCGCAGGACGGGGACGAGCAGAGCTGCTTCGTCGAGTTCGATTCCGTTTTTACGATCACGTTGCCGACGTCCTGAACCGACTCTCCTGTTTTGGCGAACACGTACGACTCCCTCAGAGACTCTCCTTTCTTCGTGAACACGCTCGACTCCTCTCGGAGGAGCTCGTCATCTTCGTCTTTCCCCTTTAAGCAGCTTTGGTCTACGTTTCCGTTCTCCACGTCGTCCACAAACTGGCTGATGTAGCTCCGCGTCGCATTCCTCCTGTTTTCCTCCTCTTCGTCCTTTTCTCTCTTTTCCCTCTTCGTCTTGTTGTTGTTACCATTGGTGTTGGTTTCTATTGATTTTGCAGCGGAGCGGATGAGAAAGCAGCGCTGCTCCTTGTTCTGGGAAGAGGACGGGAGGGTGGAGGACAGGTTGGTCCCACACTGCAGCTCGTCCCGGAGGCCTGCTTCTGTTTTTGAGGAGGAGGAGGAAGAGGAGGTGCGAGGAGATCGGATCCAACTCTGCAGCTCCCTCTTCATGTACTCGAGGCCCAGCACATAAGGGCCCTCCATTCCCTCTTCATCATCATCATCATCCCCGTCATCCTCGTGACCGGAGGACGCGCCGCTCAGCCTCTCCTCCTCTTCGTCCCGGACGCCGAGCTCCTCCTCGGTGAGAGTCAGCGTGGAGGAAGACAGGAGGTCGCTGTCGTCCTCATCTTCGTCCGTGCACGCCGACGTACAAGAGACGTTCACCACCATGCTCAAACTCGCCGCGTCGGCTTCATCCATGCCCTGCCCTCCTCTGCTGTTACCATGGCAACGTTTCCCATAGGAGCTTGCATTGGCGTTGGCGGCCACGGTGGGATCTTGGAAGAGGTCCCGCTGGTTTCTGAGCATGGCGAAATCTTCCGACCCCAGAGACGAGTCCTCGGTGCTGCTCAGCTCTGTCAGGGAAGCTGTCGCCGAACTCTCATTGATCAGCGACGGCGGCCCTCTCCGCGACGAGCCCAAAATCGCCGAGAGCGGGGCGAGTCGACCGCCGAGGGAGGGCGACACGGGGAGTCGGCAGCTCTGCGGGGAGGTGCTCCGGAGTGTCATGTCGGAAACGCTGCGGGTCATCTTCGCCGCCAGGGGACTCTGGATGTTCTCCAGACGTTTGAGGAGATCGAGGGTTCTTCGGCTGAGCTCCCCGGAGGACGGTTCTCCTTGCGCGCTTTCGACGTTCTTTTTCTTTCCTGGTTCGCCTCCGTCGGCGCCCCTACTCTGGTCTGGCTCCCCAAGACTGGCGAGGCTGCCTCCGGTCCCCCCATCGGCGCTCCGGCACGGGATCAGGCAGCTCTCCAGAGAGGCGCTACGATGCAGCGGGTCTTTGGAGGGGAACAACTCCACACCTAGCGCCAGCAGGGATTCCAGAGAGGAGCCCTGAGATAAAACTGGACTTGACGCCCGGCGGCTGAGAGCAGGAGGAGTCTCCAGACCGTTGTACGGCTCAACTTTGAACTCCGGGATGCCACTGCGCGAGATGAAAGACTTGGACGAGTCAACTCCGAGTCCTCCTGCCTCAAAGTCAGAGTCCGAATCGGCGGGTGTCAGGATCCCACGTCCATTGACTAGGATTTCAACAGCCTCGCCTCCTCCCCTCTTGCACCTCCTCCGTTTCTCCTCCTCTCTGTTTCTTTTGGTTTCACCTCTGAGTTCATCCCTCCTCCATTCTTTCTCCTTCTTATTAAATTCCGTCTTTCTTCTGTGATTGTACTTGGTGATATTGTTTCTGTGCAGAATCAATTGTTGCCCACCCACAGTCTCGTCATTCCTCTGCCTCTTTTCTTCCTCCTCTTCTTCGTCCCCCCGATCCTCTTCCTCTCCGGGGACTTCAGAGTTTGTTGTCGTCATCTCCGTGTCTCCCATATCGCTCACGATCCCGCTCTCACACTCCGACCGCCGACTGTTCGCCGACTGGCCGCTTCCTCTGCCGCCCTCGCACTCCCCGATCCTTTCCCCTCCACGGCTGTTCGACATCAAACCTCCGAGGAGGTCCGGGAGGGATTCGATGGAGGAGAAGGAGGAATCTTTACTCAAGCTCTTCAGCAGGAGTTTCCTTTTTCCCGATTTGGTTTTGTGCAGTGAGGAGGAAGTGTGAGGAAACTGAGGCTGCCTGTATAACTCAACATTATGAAGGCTGTAGACCTGGTAGATGTTGTTGTTGTTAGGTGGGACAGTTTGAGAGGTCGTATTGTGCTGAACTTCTAATAAAGGTCCTCCCCTCGTCATCTCAGGACGCTGCCCGGAAGGGACACCGGTTCTGATGTTGACGGGCTGATTCCCATTGGACAGACCGCTGTCTGAGGGCAGATTTGAATCTGTGGGGAGGTTGTGCGTGAGGTCGGGATCTGGTACTTCTTGTGGCTCTGCCTCCGTGATTGTCATATCTGTTTCATCCCATTCCCAGGAGTCATCCGGCACCGGTGCCACTGGACCAGCTAAAACCGGGCTGATCTGGTGGAGGTCCACTAAACCCGGTTCCAGGAAGTTCCCGGGAACCTGCAGACAAAAGGAGAAGAAATGAGAAAATATGTCTTAAATTGATTAAGAGTGACTTCTGAAGCACAAACCATGAACCCACAACATCTGAGGTCTTATTCCTGCAAGCATTTTCAACCTCTTTTCTCTCTCTAGTTATCGTCTATGTCATTTTCAGGAAGTGCCGCAAGGACAACTCTTTAAAAAAACAAGAATCAAGTGTATTTTAAATGAGCCAGGTCACTGATGGAGCAAGGAAAAAGTCATGAATGAAAAAGTGGAACCAGGTACAGCATTTTATTCATGCAAATGCTTTGCATATAGTAATAATAAAAGTTATGCGCAAACACAGAAAATAAATAAATCTAAGAGTTTGACTGAAGTCCATCTGACATTAATTTATCTTGATTCCGTAAATTACTAAACATCTGATTTAAAACTGTTGCCAGTATAAGGTGAATATGTCGCCTACAGAATAAAGTAAATCTAAATTAATAGCAGATTAATAACTGTTTGGGGCTGTTTACAATTTACAGTAAAGCATTGCCGAGAACTCCATCTTAATAAGTCATTTTGGCAATTATTGAGCTCTAAATCAATAAGGCTCGAAGATTACTCAAAGCAGGTGTCAGTTTACAGACACTGGTGGAGCAATCTGACTAATTACATCTTATTTTATGTTACTGACGCTTATTTCTCAGACATTTCTGAAACAGGTCCTAATGACCAACATTTCTTCTTTTCAGAAAGCTTAATGTGAGGCCAAACAGCCTGTTCAGACCAGAGGATCCACTTCATAACTGCGTCGTTGGTAAAGAAGGGAAGTTCTCAGTTGTGATTTAAAAGTGCATCAAGTGTTTTAATTTGCGGCATCAAACACTGTGGAAGTACAAGTTGTGTTGTTTCTTGTTTTGGCACCAAGCTCTTTGAAAAGGACACGCTCTGAATCCCGTGCCCTTCCGGAGAACGCGGTCTCATGTTTGAAAGAGATGTACTGACACCCGACTCTGACAGAACGTGTTCTGTGATCATTTAAAACAAGTTTTTTTTTTTTTTTTTAAGAAGTAAAACCAGCCCACCCCAAAGCAATTGCTCATAAATCTCAACACAAATTATTCCACTCTGGAACAAAGCGATGAATTATTCAAAAAACGACTTCTGAGAGAAAGAGCACCAAACTGAAAACCCCAAAGTAAATACGTAATCAAAAGCCTTCAGAAAGCTCGGCTGTCTAAAAATATGCTTAGACACAGGAATTCTTTCCTTCCACAGACATAATTATACAAATTGCTCCGCGTCTCGTTAACAAGAGAGGGGGGTAATTCGTATTAGCCATTCATAGCCTATTAATCTAATAAACTAGTTGGCTCTGTGTGTGAGTGTGTGTGAGAGAGTGTGTGTGGATATGGCTCTGTGTAATGAATTTCTATTAGATTTGTGTTTATTCCCCTTGTGCTGATAAGGGAGATGGGGGTAATGACTGAACTGGGTTTTGCCACAGCAGACGCATTCAAAAACACATTCAGCGTTGAGAGGAGAGGCTATCAATCAGCCTAATCCAATCAAATCGAGGATTTGATGACCCACAAAAACCTTGTACATAATTTATATCCATAATTTATCTAATTTCTATAATTTCGCCACAGTTTATGGCTCAAATGCGGGTACTTTTACGACCGCGGATGGCGGAGCGTGGGGACTCCCGGTGTCCGGCAAAGCCACGGTGTTGTTAAAAAACATATTTTTTTAAAGCAGGGAATAACTCTAAAGTGTGGTTGGGAACCAGCCAGAGAGACGGAGTTGGCAAACTAGCAGAACAGACAAATTCACCAGTCAAGCATCAGTGATAATTTCCCAGCTAGACTCCAGCAACACGCTGCGGTAAACAGTTGGTCCAAATGTCCCTGCAGGGGATTTTCTGCAGGAATTCTGCAAATATAATCCCACGAAGTAGATGGTTTTTTTGTCTTGTTTAAATGTACTACAACTAGTTTATTTCATAACTGATACTCAAATTATTTACACAATGACATAAAATTCAAAAGGAAATACTTTGCTCGCATATTTAATCGAGCTGCCTACGCCACTAAAAATGTTCGGGGTCGACCAAATTCTTACCCACTCAGAAGGAACCCGTTCCTGTTTGTTCAAGATGACCATCAAGAATACTTAAGAGTTGACAAATCAAACAAAAAAGACGAATAAACTAAAACATGCAGGTTTGCAGATTTACCATCAGTAAAATCATGAAATAACGTGGGAAGAGATTCACTTGCACTCAGCTTCGATGCACCTTTAGGCTGTTGAGGTATGTTAGGATAAAACCATAAGCATTAGAATAAAATAAGCGTTCATGTCATTTCATGTCAGTCTGCTCGATAACCAGCTGTGTGTTTCGTAAAACCGGCAAAAATAAACCAGCGTTCCTTCCTGTGATCATATTTACATGAACATCAGAGTCTGGTGTTTACTTCCTTAATCTGAGCCTGAGCCTGTGTGTGTGTGTGTGTGTGTGTGTGTGTGTGTGTGTGTGTGTGTGTGTGTGTGTGTGTGTGTGTGTGTGTGTGTGTGTGTGTGTGTGTGTGTGTGTGTGTGTGTGTGTTATGTGCATGCGAGGGACCTCCACTGTGTGTGAAAACAGGAAACTTTTTCCCATTAGCTCTGGTTTGACTGCTCCCATTTGTTAGCATAGCATCTGCTGGAAGGCCCAAGGAGAGCGCAGCTATCTAGCAGTGTCTGGGTGATTATTCATGTGCCTGCACTCCTCCCGGAGCCGTGGTGCCGCCGCTTGAGTCTCTGCTGGCTCTCCGCTGTAGCAGTTGTCACAGCGCTGAGGGAGCCCGGCGTCACCGGTCTGATTCAAAAATGAATGGAAGCGCGCAGATAAATCACCTCCTCCATGCAGAGTGGAGGAGCAGACAGGCTGCTTTGAATGTAATTGCAAGCGGTGAATGAAAACCCCTCCATATGTTGCTCGTAACGCCGCTCGAAAACTATATTTCATAATTGTGAGGAAACTGTTCTAAAACATAATTTCCATATATTACGTTTGACGCACAGGTAGACTTTGTAAAACCTCATCCCCACAACACCCTGCAGCTTTAATTTAGACTCATTTACATCAAATCAAAGACAAAACAGCATCTTTCATTTACTTTCTGAGCAGCATCGACTCGCGGAGCGCGAAGAGAAGAAAATGGGTCTCGTGCTGTAACGATGCAACCCCGCCCACCTGGAACAAAATCCCATGATCTGAGGTGGGTCGCGTGGATGAATCTGGTTGCATGTTTGTCTGCTGGTAAATCAAATAATCGGCTTTTTTTATTCATGGCCCTGAGAGGATGAACCCCAATGTCCTCTACTTCTCTTCTAGTGTCCACAAACACTGAAATATATAACGTCAAATTTTCCTTTTTCTATTTTATAGAGAAACACAAACCCAGAATGCCCTTGAAAGTTTCTATTGGAAACAGGCTGACATATTGTTACTGCGCTGGCCAAAATGTTTTCACATAATTTAAGAAAATACAGCTTTTACGGCTCAACTTTTGGTAGTGAACATGGGGCACTTCGGTTTCAGTGTTTTGTAATAAAAGTCCATAGTGTGGAGTGGAAGAGGACGCCACAGCAGCATCAGGCATAAACATGGGGTTTAATTGACCTACAGGAAATACAAGAAAGGGGCAGAGTCTCATTATTTACCTCAAATAAGAATGAAACAAGTTCCCAAGGCCAAATATTACATTTTCAAATCTCGCTTTTGTTACTTCTGACCACATATTTGATTTACCTTGATGTGGAACGTAGAGAAAGAGAAATTATTCACGTTTTAAGATGCTCGACGTGGAGAATGTTTTTAAGGTTTTGACCAATACAATTCATATTAAAGCCCAATAAATGACTCAATGTTTCAGCATTAAAAAACACTTGTCTGGCTTCTTGCACTGCAAAATTGTTCAGAAGACTTAAAGACAGTTTCAAGGAATATAAACACAACAATTCTGCAAGTGCAAGCTAAACACGAGTACGCACAAATGTAACTAATATTAAAAGTACATAGATACGCCACGTGTACTATTAATCCCTTCCAAACACAAACATATAAAGTGGTTCAATAACATGCACAACCTGCGTTCCCACCTGCAGAAACAATTACATCTCAGTGAGGCGCACAGCTAAAGTCCAAGACACGCACAGCAGCAGCCATTTGTGCGCAAGCAAGCCAACTCATTTACACACACACACACACACACACACACACACACACACACACACACACACACACACGCACGCACGCACAAACGCACAGAAACCAGGAGAGGACAATCGTTTTATCATTGAGCAGAAGTGTTCATTTATAAACTAAACCACCCACATATATGCCTTCTGGTTCCTTCTCTGCCTCCCTCCCTCCCCCTTACTCTCCCCTCTCTCTTTATTCCACTCCCATCTCCAGTAGAAGTGAAATTACTCTCCAGCCAGGCAGCGAGGTCAGAGTGTGTGGCCTCCGTTATTTGTCTTCTCCCTCCTCTACAATGTTTGAGTGTGTGTGTGTGTATTTGTGTGTGAATATATGAGGGAGGAAGAAGAGAAAAGGTCCCTCCAACCTCCAGCAGCACCTGAGGAGCAGGATTAGGTTGATTCTTGCTGCTTTTCCAACACTCATAAATGAGTCATCACATTCTCAACCACTCAGACCATTCAAAGGCCTGTCAGAGGTGGTTCAGTTCAGTACAGTGTACGCACACACACACACACACACACACACACACACACACACACACACACACACACACACACACACACACACACACACACACACTTATTTCCTGTCTGTTAACAGTAACACTATATTTTAGGGGTCAGCCAGATCTTAATAGTTTCTCTTATATTTAATTGTAAGTTGGTAATATTTATAGGGAAAACTGAGAGAAATTTGAGCAGCGGTTCTTCGAGGGTTAGTTTGGGGATACATTTTTTCATCATTATGAATGTACAGATCGTAGACTGTATCTAAAAAATGGACTAAGCCTCCGTGAGGTCTCCATCTTGGCAGTGCCTGAATCCGTCTCCCAGCTGATCCAAAAATGGGCAAAGAAGTGGTGCACGGGTGGAGCCCTGCAGGCAGCTTGCTAACCACCTGTCACTCAAAGCAGCCCCGTCCTTAATTATGCATAACTCAGAGCCCAAATTCTATAAAAATGTACCTCCTGTCTAATTTTCAAAGGGAAATTGGAGACCAAAACCCTCTTTTGTTTATTTCTGCTGTAAAGTTGGACATTATAACATGGCCACTCGAGGAATGGCAGTTTTTGGGGCATCGGCTTAATTTTTTTTTTTATAAACCCCCAGAGGTCACCGTTTGACACAGACAAACAAAATAAACCTGTTATCAACCTAACAAGGTTTCAATTAGCTTATAAATATCTGAGTGGGCACACGTAAAAAAATTGGTGAAGAAAAGAAAAAACAAAGCCAAATCTCAAAAATATATCTTCATGCTTGGCTGAACTGGAAGGTGTGTTAGAGCCATAGACTAAATTGGTTCATAATATAATCTACACTTTGATAAAATTGC
This sequence comes from Embiotoca jacksoni, assembly GCF_022577435.1. Lineage (NCBI taxonomy): Eukaryota > Metazoa > Chordata > Actinopteri > Embiotocidae > Embiotoca > Embiotoca jacksoni. Next base: position 11,917,495 of record NW_027185318.1, on the reverse strand, counting down.
TATCATAAAAAAAAAAAAGACCCAAAACGTCCTCCCACACTTTTTACCTTCCTCTTTCCTTCTCTTTCACCTCTGTCTGAGCTCTCAACACATCATTATCTGTCAATTATTTATTTGTGTGTGTGTGTGTGTGTGTGTGTGTGTGTGTGTGTATTTCTACATGCGAGCACCTTGTGTAACACAGCACTGCTGAGACCTAACAACTTTTTATGCTTACGTAAGTGTGATTGTATCTGTGTATAGGTGAGTCTCTGCCAGACCCCTTCACCTTGTATCCAAATGCCCCCTCTTCCTCCTCCTCCTGCCTCCGTAGAACCATATTCATCACTATTAGAAATCCATAACAGCTGCATTCTGCTGCAGCTTTCATGCCTTCACGTTACATCAACTGTAGAAAGCACTCATCTCTCTCTCTCTCTCTCTCTCTCTCTCTCTCCCTGAGCCTCGTCCGGTTCCAGCTCGGCACCGGACGGCTCCCCCGTGAGCGATTTTTCACTTAACACCTCCGGTTCTCGTCGCTTCACATCCTCACACGTGCCGAGCCGTCATCCTCGCTGCGTTCCCAACCGCCGCTACGATCGGCGAGCAAACCTGAAACGTGGAGTCTGAAACGCTCCATCAGCTGCAGATTTTTCTAACAAGAACAAACCTTTTGGCAACGCACCGTCATGGTGCCCAGACATCCATGGCTTTTTTTCTTCTTCTTAATATGCAAATAAAATCTCATTTGTTTTTTTTCTGTTTGTGGAGGAGGTGACAGAGGAAACATTGCCTTTGTGATACTGATCACAGTGGAGAACTGGCAGATTAGTTTTTTTTATCAACCGGCTGCCTCTGGACTGTTACACTGACTCAGACTGGAGTTGACATATGCAGCTTCTGCCTCTGTGGGCTTTTAAAAGTCAAAACGCAACTCCTTTTTGCTCTGATAGCGGCGCAGCTTCGGGGCGTTAATGATATTTAGTCTGCTCGGATATTAGTCTGTTGTTCTATCCGTCTGAAACTGGCAACCACTGGTCACATGTCCATGAAACATTCCGGAGATGATCACGGTGCCCTGAGGACGATTCCTAATGCTTTCAGTGACCCTCTGATTTTTCCTGAAGTGAAGCTCTAACGAGGATTAAATTTAGAAGTTCAGACAAATTACTAAAATCTAATAGGGCACAATGAAACGCAATTTACAGATCAAATTCACGACCCCCAGAAGATCTCTGGACATAACATGATCATATTTCGAATTTCAGAATACCGGAAGCAAAAGTGTGCAGAGAGTAACAAAGAGTAAATAACTTACTATCGAAGTTTAGAAAAACATTGGAAATAACCAGGATTAAAAGGTAGTTTCTAATGCCCTGGAAACAAACTTAGAGATGGTACCCAGGAAAGCAGCCATTGCTTCTCATTCTCCCATTCACACACACATTCACACACCAATGGTGACAGAGCTGCCATGCAGGGTGCTCACCTTGCCATCGGGCTTGAGCAAGGACACGTTGGCGTATGGATAGGAGGGACCAGGTATTGAACAGCCAACCTTGCAATTAATGGGCAACCTGCTTTACCATCGTGAGGTTCAGGAGAAGGAGTTCTTAAAATGTACCATCAGCTTGGCCAACTGCATGGTCAAAAAACAGTATCAGCTAATAGATAATCTAAAAAAATAAATAAATTGAGGATTTCACTGGCAAAATTTGCAGAGCCAATTTGATGTCATGGCAGTTTTGGGAACGGGGAGCATGAAGAATGGGAGTGGGTAGCTAAATTTAGTTTGATTGTGGTTAAATATCAGTGAGCCATCAATGATAACAGACAAAGCAAATCAATCATGCCATAGAAATAGACAGGTCAGAGGATTGCCCCGTGAGGAATTCCACAGGTCGGTGAAAGACAATTGAATATTTTGTCAGAATCGTGATGGTGTGTGAGCTAAAGAAAACAAATGTTTGAAATAATTCAACCTTTAGAGACATGCAAAGAGGATCTACTGTCAAAAAGCAGCTACTGACTGAGTGACAAAGGTTTCGGGTAACCCATTAGAAATACCACCTACTCCTCAGTACAGTTTGCATTTGACTGTATCCACAGAGCGTCAGAGAAGACGTTATCATCTGACCACAAGCAAACTGTTACTGAAACCTCACTAACAATTTACTTTAATGCTTTTTGTTGCCCTGTCTCACCTGGGCTACAAATAAAAAGGTGAAACCACTTCCTGATTGTGTGAAAGTTGGTGCTTTGTTCTGGAGTTGACGCTCATTTCACAAAACATTACGACACTTTTTCGGGCTGTAGAGATTGTTCTATAACCGACACGCTGTAGCTTCAATCACGGAGCCATCTGTCTTTCACGGCGCATTTTAGCATCAAATCAAATGCTGACATGCTCACTGAGTGTAACAGCGCGTCAGCTGACTGCCTGCAGTGTAGAATGAAGGATGTAAAGTGTAAATGTCAGAGCGCTCTAACCTGCTGCTCCCCCAGTTCTCGCTTCAGTCTGTTCTGCCACTGCAGTGCCTGCATCACGATCGCCTCCCACCTCCTCTCCAGGTTGATTGACAGCAGCTGCAGGGCCTCACGGTGCTGCTCCGCATCCGGGCCCACCTCAGCCATGGGGCCCGACTGTCCCGGGGGTGGATATTAGAGAGACAGTGTTAGATGTAGTTAAACTTTTTCCTCAATTCACAACAGTCATGATGGTCAGACTTTGATTCACTCAAAAAAAAAAAAAATTTAAATCATTATTTTCCCTTAATGTTTTTTTAAATATAGTAAAAAAAGAAAAAAGAAAAGTGATGATAAGTCAGCAATTGAGTGTATCCGTCTCTGCTAGTGGTTTCAAACTCCCCTTTGATTTTGTCGGGTCAGCTGTGACGTCATGAAATTTGTGTTTTCTTTTACTCACCTGGCTTTGTTGCAGCAGCTTCTGGCAAAGTTTCAGAACAGAGGCGACTCCCCGGCGTCGGGCTCGAACCTCCGAACAAAGGGACTGGATGTCCACATGGAAGAGAAGAACAAGGAAAAAGAAGCAAGGTCAAAATAAGGCTGGAAATATTCTAAGATAGGAACCAAAATAATGGAAAAAGTAAATCACGTGTCAATAACAACATTAATGCCCTGCAACACTCCCTGCTTTGATTAAGACCGGAGTTAGTTTTAATATTTGTTGGGTTTAATTTCTACTGTTTCAAAGGTTTCCTTATTCAACTTATTTATTGGTAGTTCTGATGTTTCTATTGTCTTTAACTGAGAAACCTTCTTGTGAGAACGTACTTACAAACGCACTGAAACCAATCTTGACCCAACTACGTGCATAACTTCCACCTACTATAGTGAAGCGGTTGAGATAATCATAATAAACTGTTAGTTTGTTTCTCCGCCTGGCAGGCTGCTCGTGTTCCTGCAGCGTTGTCACCATGCCCCCATATGCCAGTCATTAATTTGGTGAATACAATGTTATTTTTATGGGCAGAAATTATGGACATATGCATGAAAATGAAACCTAAATAGTGGCAAAAAACAGAAGAGTCTTACACGATAAAGCAACAAGAACAAGAGGTAGCCACATTTGTTTTTATGTATTCTCTCAATTCTCCGCAATTCAGCGCTGTTAAATTCAGGTCATTCATTACAGTTTATTAGCATAAAGTCAAATCCAGCACACAGCTCCTTGATCAGCAGTAACAGTGCATAAAATAAATGACAACAGCCAATATTCCCCCCTCTGCTTCCCTCTCGGCTCCTGTCTAATAAATTCAAAAAAAGAGGGAAAAAAAGAAAAGAAAAACAGGGATTGGCACTGCCTATTATAAATCACTATATGCTGATGAGTTTTCACACTCAAAGGTCAGTGTGTGTGTGTGTGTGTTTGCATGTTTGAATGTTTACTCATGCAGGCGTGTGCACGAGTGTGTGTAGAAATGTGTGCGCGCAAAACATATGCATATATTTCTGTGTGTGTGTGTGTGTGTGTGTGTGTGTGTGTGTGTGTGTGTGTGTGTGTGTGTGTGTGTGTGTGTCTGTCTGTCACAGAATAGAGGGGACAGCCTTACTCCTCTGCAGCAGGGACCAAACACGTCCAAGCCCCAAACTATTTATGCTAATCCAGCCCGCTCGCTGAAAAGCACTTCCTTTACATTTTCTTTACATTTTTCCAATAAATATTAAACACTATTACAATGAAATGGGATTCTCGTTCTCTCTTTTTCTCTCTCTCTCTCTCTCTCTCTCTGGCGTGCATGCACGCTCACACTCGGCCTCGTTCTCACACACACTCAACACTTCTTCTGTCTTTCATCTCCTCTTTCTCGCTCTCTTCAGTTTAGCATATTTGCGGCTCGCCTGCTTGTCTAAACAGGAGATGGGGATGCAGAATACAGCAGACAGGATCAAGAGAACAAGCCTGGTGTGTGTTTGAGTGTGCGTTTGTGGGGCTGCTGATAAATTTATTCCAAACAGGAGGTGTGTATTACGTTGAAGGGGGGAGGCTCTATAACAACAACAAAACGACTGAGTGATACTCGCTCTGCGCCAAATAACTGCAGCAGACAGCGCGGAGGGAGCACAGGAAGATGAATTAGACTAAACTGAAGCTGGAACAATAATTCAGCCTGTTATAGTCAGAGGGTGATGCTCACAACTCGAAAATCTGCTTGAAAGTCTAACACTAATTGAGAAATATTCTAAACTGTGTAAATTACCAGGATTATTACAAACATAAGCAAACCCAGTATCCTGGCAAAGCACGATAGCCATACTTTGGGCTGGGAAGGCGTGAAACTTATGCATTTTGTAAGCATGAAACTTGTACATGTGTAAATGTCATGAAGGATCATGTGACCGAGGTGCTGCAATGGGAGGTATTGAGACCAAGTACAATCGGCATTTCTTCGGCATCAATCACAGACTGCCATGCAGGATGAAGAGGTTTGAATCCAGGAGGTGACGATGCTTTTCTAGAGTTGTTTTTTGCTTCCGAAGCCCAACCATGTTGCTAAGTTTCCTTTTCTTGTAGATCACATGGCTCTAAGCACACAGTAGGTTTGATTTTCATCCACTACAGGATAACGTGTAACTTTCACGCCTAGTGTGACCAAAGCGCTGCAGTGGATGGGCGTGTCTATTTCACGCTTTGCCGTGATACCGGGTTACAACATGAACTGCTTGCCTGAAAAGGTTCTCAATACAGTCGTCTACACAAGCCGTGTAATGACTCAAACTACACCCACACTTTTCATTTGTAACTGCAACCCAAAGTGAAATTATAGACTTTAAAGACGCCCTGCAGTGAAAATCCAGTTTTTAAACTTGTTAACATGTCCATGTGGGGTTTTTGTAATAGCTTGAAGATATATCATGAGTGAAATAAGCAGTCGGAAACATGGATTCAGACAGCCACGGCTTCATACGTCATATATATGTCCTTGTTTACAGTTTCATGCTAGTTCTGATGTGTCCTATTGGTTTATGAGACAGTTAATGCCTGTTAGGCCTCAAGTAAACACTGAATGTGCTTACAGGAAATCTCTGTGGGGGTACGATGAGAAAACAGACCAAAGGAGCACCCTGTATGTCATCATCAATATCAGTATTATGTCCGCAGGTTGGAGAGCTTCAGGGATGAAAACTTGTTTGGAATTTTATTTTTGTAGAGAGAAATGAAAAAGACAGAATCCTAAGTCTCTATTGTTTTTGCACTGCTGGTTCTTTATGCACTGCCCCCTCCCCTCCCCCGCTCCCTCTTTTTTTTTTTTTCCCGTGGACCGGTCTAGCCTGGCTGGGCCCATATTGACTCAGAGGGCTCTACAGACACAGTCAGACAAATATTTGCTAAAAAGCTTTTCTTCCAAAATACATGGGAAGCCGTGGAGTGGCCGCAGAGAAAGAGATGGAGGATGTAGAGTGAAGGTTGAGACGGGAACAGAAAAGCCCCAAAAAACATGTGTGGGATGGGTCGATGGAGAGGAAAAAGAGTGTAATATAGAGAGTAGTGTGAAGAGAGAGGAAGAAGATTAAAGTCAGATATAGGAGGGTAGAAAAGATTTAACAAAGACCATTAGATGCTCCGTTGATGTTGCTTCTTTGATGTTCCAGTGACAGACCGCGGCTCAGGATGAAGCTGCTGGGATGGTAGTCACCATGTGCATTTTGCATCAAAAATCCAACCCTAAAGTCGGCCTCAGTCGAGCTGCATACTACTGCTTTGTCCACTGCATTACACAGAAAAGTAAACTCCTTTACCCGAACTGTAAATGAAGCTGCACAAACTCTGATAAACACGCTGTATGCCGAGTCACTTCTTCACAATAAAAGCCTCCAACTAATTCACCCGTGAAATGCTTTTATTCTGAAGCAGCAACAGCAAGAAACGTTTGGTTTGCATCAGCTGAAGAAACCTTTGTGCAGCTGAAAACAATCAGCAAACAGTACAATGAGGCCGATTCCAAAGTGTAGAAATGGACAGAAAGGCAAAGCTTAAGTCCAAACCACAGACATTCAGGGAGAAGCTGCAAGAAAAAACACGTCACGGAGTTTGAGAAAAAAAAATCCCGACTTGAAGCTGTGCTACTCTGCTGGAAAATAGACTATTGCTCAATCCAGGTGCGACATGAGATTTCATACATGTCCATAGTTTCTTAAACCCACAAACACAGTGAGTGTTAGAGGACCCTGAATATCATGAGATCTTGTTCCCGAGTGAGAGATCGACAGGCGAAATGGCACAGTGTAATGCCGGCGCACTACCAGACTGTTGCGGTTGAAAAAGAGCTAAAGGTAAAGCTCTCAATTTATTCAAAGCTCCAAACACACAAACATGAGACCAGTTGTGGTCATTCAGCATCTGATCTGCCTCCTCTGCTGCCAGCCTGAGAAAACACTGGATTACATATCTCAACTGTATGGCTGAAGCGTGAAATAGACACGCCTGCCCACTGGAGCAACACCCGAGATAGACACGCTTTGGTCTGTCAAGATGTGAAAGATACACGTTTTCCTGTGGTGGACGAAAATTAAACCTACTGCATGTAATTTGAATGAAAATTTTACGTTTAGCAAAAAAACATTGGTTTGGGTTAGGAAAGCAAAAAAACCCCCTCAAAAGCAACATTGTCACTTCCTGGATTCAAACCCCGTCGTCTTTCTTAGTCTGGTCACCACCGAGCAGCAGAAAATAGAGCGATGGATGACTTGTTTTAGCTTCTTTGAGTCATTATTACTCACACGAACCCTCATTCCTCCCTGTTTGTTCCTGTCCTCTGTTTTTCCACATGGTTGTGTTCAAAGTCGATCAACAAGAGAGACATGAGAAGAACCGGTGATGTCTTTATCTCCTCATTTGTTTTCCACTGTCTGTCACTCAACATTGTCTTTCAGGAAGGGTGACCGACTCAGGATAAACAAAAGGAAGAGGATCTGTTCTCCTCTTCCTCTAATTCCCCCTTCACCTCTCTCTCTCTCTCTCTCTCTCTCTCTCTCTCTCTCTCTCTCTCTCTCTCCCTTTCTTCCATTCCCGCCTCTCTCTCTCAATCTCCCGCTCTCCCCCACTCCATCCTCCTCTATCTCTCTCATTCTTAAATCTCCCTCTCCTAAAACAAAATCCTCTTAACTCTCCTCCACCTCCTCATCTCCACAATCTAATTACCGAGACCTGCCGTGAAGAGAGGGATGGAGGAAGGGAGAGAAGGGATGGAAGGAAGAGGAGGACACAGGTAGAGGAGAGTGGAGGTTGTTAGTGTGGTTGCTATGTCGGCCTTTTTCACGACTTTAGAGCACTTTGAAATGAGAGAGAGATCTACAGTAAGACGAGACCTGTAGTGCCGGTGTCGTTACGATACAGCAACTCTGATACTGAAATCAAAACGACTCAGTGATTCGAAACCCTTTAACGACTGTTTTTCTACCAAATCAGTTTTGTCGTTTCACAAAAGAAGCTTAAGTCTTCAATGATTCACTACAAAACACAAGCAGCAGTACTTTGCCTATATAAAATAATTCAGAAGTTATCCATTGGAAAATCTGCAATCAGCGAATACCAGACTATGAATTTAAGCAGATATCCAAAGCTTGCTTTTAGTGCGTGACCATTTTTTTTTGTTTTGTTTTTTTGGTGCTAAACATTTTGCTCTCTACCAAAAAAATGTATTTGATACGCAGCCTTAGACTTAACCAGACATGCAGGGATGGAAAAGAAAACCTTGAGAAAAGATGAATGTGCAAAAATGCTGGAGAAAGTGAGATGAATAGAAAAAAAAAAAAAAGTTAGAAAGAGAGTAAGAAAAGTATTAAAAAGTAAAAGTACTGAAATGTAGAAGAAAGAAAAGAGAGAAAAAAGATACAAAGACAATGAGACAAAAAAACAACAACGTGGCGAAAGGACGAAAAGTAAAGGACGCTGTAAAGGAAGGAGAGACAGAACTAAAGAAAAACGCAGAGAGAGAGAGAAGGAGAATTTTTGCTGCCTGCGCAGTGACCCAGTGGATATTTCAATCAATTACCATTAATTAGAAATCTCTGATTAATTCTATTTGTTGATTAAGTCAATTAAAACCACAAGCACTCGTTATCGCACAACGAGCCTAATGAATTCCTGTCGACAATTTGTTCCCACACATATTCCCACTGCTGTTGCTAATACCGCCTAAAGCTACCCAAACTTTGTGGTTTGCATTTCTCCCGCTTTTTTCTCCTCAGCTGACATTTGTCTTTTTTTTTTTCTTTTTTTTCCCCACTCCCTCTTTTCTTCTTTCGGTACTTTACTAAATCTCCCTCCCTTAGTCTTTGCTGCAGATTCATTTCTTCCATCCGTCTAATTGAATTCATACGAATCCTAAAGTGACAGTAGAAACACATTGTGCTGCAGAGGGTTTGCTCAAAAGCACCTTGATGGGTGTCAATGTGTTCAGGAGGCCCTTCCTTCAGGATTTTGGAAGCAAAAATTCTCCACTCAAAACTCTAAATTTAAGGTCAGGGATTCCCAATTTCGGGTCTGGGGACCCCAAAAGGTCCTTCAAATAGGATGGAAGAACAGTGTACATGGTGATACACCAAGTCCACAACCATCCGAAGATTGTAAATGCTGTCTCGCAGTCAAATTGGTTGCCAGTGAAATACCAGCGGGTAACAGGAACATAAAGTTAAATTCACTAAAATATGTAGGATCTTTAGAGGAACTTATTTCTAACCCATCAGATCTGGTACTATTATTATTTTCAGGATGTTTGGGGCGATTAAAAAATGTTATCAACTTTCACGTGTATTGTAGTTCTGATGTTGTGAAACCTTTGACGAAAAAAACGTTTTATCAAAGTTTATTTTGTCCTTAAGTCAACAGGTTTTCTTCACACAGCAAATAAATAAAGGAGTGCGTCAGTATATTGAAAATTGAGAACAATGTTAATGCGACATTTTGAGTGCAATCAGAAAACTGTATCGGTGCAAATAATCCTCTGCTTTATCCAAAAATGCAAATATTTCAGAGTCACCGCCAAAAAAATCTAATGTACTGTAAAGGCGGTGAGATGGACGGGTTGTTAGAAGCAGATCCTCTTTGCACTGAAACAATATAAACAGACACCTGCCTGGAATACTCACATACAGGATGATAAAAGAGAAAGTCATAATGTTTCTTTTAGTAATTTCTGTCCATTAAAACACATTTTATCTACCCGAGTTGACTTTATAACCTGTAATCAAATTTATCAAAGGTTTAAAAGAAAGTATTTTCACGTGATCACCACCTTCATTCAAAACATATCAGAATTTGCTTGAAAGATGTGCTACGTATCGTTTTGTAAGATTTCTTTAAATGGGTCAAACCACATTATGGAATGAAACTGGATGCCAAACTGACCCAGAATCCACGTTTCCTGCTCTCTGCTTCTTAACGGCACGTATAAATGGGGTCTGAAAGACAGCGGGATTCATTAAGGGCTTTTAGAGCAATTCACTGGAAATGGAAGCAGACAATAAAGTAAGATGTACCTCTCCCACTCACTTTACAGCTGTCTGTTTGTGACATTTATGGCAAAACCTGCCAACCCATATGCATTAAAATATCAATTTAATACTCTGACAAAGTGAGAGCTCAAATCCAAAGGGAGATATTTGTGTTTTTTTACTTTTGGATTTCTCCTCAATGACTCATGTTAAGGCCAGACATCAGAGGTTGCAAAGTTGTGTGAAGTTGTTGAGGTCATATGAAAAAAATGAGGACAAAGTGGAAGATTCTTGTAAAAAAAAAAAAAAAAAAAAAGTTTTTGACATCATCAAAACCATTTAGAAATCATAGGAAAAGACTCCACTTATAACTTCCGATCACGAGTGATGATAATATTTTTTTTACAGCAACAAAATGTAACATTTGCTGAGGAGTGGCAACAGCGGCCTCTGTGGCCACAGATGGTAATTACAGGATTGCGGTGCATTAAATTCTGCTTCATGACTGCACTTGCACAAGCTAATAGCAACAGCTTTTAGCCCCACTGTAACTAGGCCTCGACTTATAGAATCTGGGGTTATATACACAACCAACGTCCATTTCTGCTTCTAGAAAGAAAGAAATACAACATTGAAAAATACTTGGACATGGAAAGACAATCATTCGCTGTCACCTGCAGCTGGCTATTCGAAAGTATGAGGAGTTCAACAAACCTTTGTCACTGAAAAGTGCACTTTTTGCAAGAGATCTGACTATTTTACTAGTTACTCAATGCAAGAAGAACCAGCGTTTGGGCGGGAACAAAGGAGATACCACTCCCCCTATTACAAGCGATTATAGCATCAAAATTATTTTGACGTCATTATTTTAGGGCAAAAAAGTTCCATATTGTGGCTGGAAGTTGCCGGACTTTTACTCAGCTTCATGTTTCTTTGCTGTGATTATAGTCTGGAAACCCTGATTGGATTTTAGGTTTGGTCAGCCACTCGGAAAACCAGATCAGTTAATCAGTTAACGGTGAGGGCTGCTCCAAAAGTTTCAAAATGAACCCGTGGTTTACGTCCTTTAAGAGACTTTCTATACAGTGTGGCCAGACTTGCTTATTCCACACAGAAATTTTGGGTCTGTTAACATCAGTCTAGTAGTCGACTGATTAAATCTCTACATCCATTGCACAAACAGGAAGTTATAATGCATGATGCGGCATGACTTGTGCTGATGAAGGTGATGAGGTGTGTTTGAACTTCGGTAGAGCATTTTTCTGGTCAATAATTGCCACATTGGCCCAAATATAAGACAATTGTGTTTTTTGGGATATTAAGTTTGAAAAAGTATTATTTGAGGACAAAACAATTGTGTTCAAAACGTCAGATATTCTTTTTGAATGGAGAAACATGGCCTTTAACAGAAAATGCAGCATTATGTATGAATGTCTTATAATTGAGCTCATCCTAAATTTTGGACAACCCAAATGGGGTTGGAAAAACCTAAGAAAAAGTTAAATAATCTTTGTTTTTTTAGATTTTAAACAATAATTAAATTGTTTGGCAGAACTGAGGCTTTGTTATACTACTGGAGAACAGACAATCTATCTGTACAACGTGTACTGACACGTTTGCAGCATGCTGACACCTTGATGGCAAAAATGATGTGATATGTAGTTGCTATCAAAAATGCTGTAAATAAAAATCTTGAATGTTTTATTGAAGGAAATGTTTGAAAGAAATCCACCTCTGACAAAAAAAAAAAAACACTCCACAGCCCTCATGTTGAAAGTCAAAATGGATTACCGCTGACATCATCAGGTCTCATTGATTATCGTAAGTTATTATCTGAAGTCCATTTCGCCCGCTCGACATGCGGTGACATTTTAGGGATGAAAGCTTTACTCTTAAAATATTCAGCAGCAGTAAACAAATGGAGGATATATGAAGTCTTTGTGAGTGAAAGCATTTACTGTTCTCACTAATGCAGCAGAGCGAGCGCGCCGCGGCGACTTAAAACGCTTCTATCAATAAAATCCAATCTCCTTCTGTCTGTCTGCATTTTTCCGTATATTCATCTTTTCAACTCTTTCTCTCATCCGTCTTTTTCTTCCCTTTTCTTTACAGGCCGCTCTCTCTTTCCTCGCCGGTCTTTCAATCTTTTTTTGTCTCGTCATCTCTCTTGTTTTTTCTCCCTCCTGACCACTCTCAGTCACTCCACCTCTTTCTCCTCCTCCAATACTATCTTCACCATCTCCATCGTTCACCCTGTCTTTATCTTTTGTTTTGTCGCCTCTCCTTTCTCCGTTTTAACGGATGAAAGTGTTTTGCCTCCTGTCTGCATTTCTCCTCCTCATTGGTGGCTTCAGGGATGTTTTAGCTTTCTGCTATCGCCACTAAAATAAAAGGTTGCGGATCTGAGTTGGTCAAAAATCTGGATATTTTAAAGCATTGTTATTTTCGCTACCTCTTCTCTACAAACTCTGACATGCTCAGAGGTTTTGTTTATTCTCATGTCAGCTTTGCAGCAATACAAAAAAACCAAAAAAACCGTCATGGCTGCATTTATCTCCAAATTTGTTCATTTTAAATTCTTCCGGTAAATGAAGAATTAACTTGTTCCTAAATGGGGTGAAAAAGTTCCCCTTCTTTTTGTAGCTTTGTAGATAAATGTAGCTGAGACTGAGGACTTTTATCGACATGATGTTCTCCACAACATGTTTAAGGTAAGAAATGTGCCAATAGCCTGATAATAGCCCAACAAGCAACATAATAATTATGATGCATTCTTGGCCATAAGTATGGATTTTGACTTTACTTTTTCCCTGTTATTTCATTTTGAGAAATTTCAGGTATTACTTCCACAAGAAAAAAAAAAAAAAGACGAATTGGAGAAAAGCCCAAAATAAACCTGGCTTATCTTTTTATCCATCTTGTGAACCTTCAGGTTTATCAAGTTGAACATTTTTGGGCACCAAATCGACTTTTAAAAGTCTGTCCCACTCACGTCCAACGCAATGCTTCATAACTTATACTCACTGTTGTTGAGTATAATTATCTGAATCTGCTGGTTGCACCTTTTTCTGCAACATATTACAGGTTGATGTACACCTCTGAGAAGCTGCTGTTGGTCAAAAAACTGCCTTTAAACAAGTATTTTACTGACAGTGGAGACTGAACATCCACTACATGGATAAAGTATCAGAGGAAACAACACAAAAGTAATTCTGATATTGTTTTATTCATGCAAAGTTTTAGGATGATTTGGTTTTAATGTAGGCCTGTGTAAAATTGTAAAAAAGTAAATGTAAAGTAAACATCAGATTCAGTGAAGACATCCTGACAGAGCGAGGTGGCATTAAGTTAAATAACGATCATTAAGTTGTTTGGATGTGTCAAGATGTTTACAATAAAGTCCCTGAATGTTCTTCTGTTTCTCTTCATCATCCCTTCAATCTTTGTTTCTTCCTTCTTTTTAAGCAAATTAAATGTTTACTGTTTCCTTTTCTATTGCCATCTTTGTCTTTTTTACTTTCCTTGTATCTCTTTTCTTCTCTTCGCTGCCATCTCCGTGTTTCCTCTTGTGTTGTTTTTTTTTCAGCGTTTTCCTCCGTTTCGGCCTCTATTCTGGTTTTTTTTTGTGATTCTCTGTCTGTCTCCACTCCTTTAGCTGATGAAAGAGCCGCGTGTTTTCTTCTCCTCCCGAGCAGACCGAGATCAAAGTCTGATCTGTTTGTTGGTGCCGTTACCGTGGCAACGTCTCACCTGTTTGCTCGCCCTCAACCCCTAACGAGCAACTCTTAACGAGAAAACACCTCTTCAAAACACCAACGGATGCACACGCCAAACACACACACACGCACGCACACACACCTTCCTGAGACATAAACACAAACAGAGCAGCAACTGATAAACACACACACACACAGACAGGCATAATCAAAAGACACTCTCACACACACACACACACACACACACACACACACACACACACACACACACACACACACACACACACAGCAGCCTGTGTTCTTGGCAGGGAGTCGGTGGATCTTTAATCCTCATCATGCAGCGGGTATCGATATCAGAGCATCGCTGTCACCTTCTATTAGCTGCCTGAGTGACACTGGAGGAGGGAGGTGTGTGTGTGGGGGGGGGAGGGGGCTATGCTTTGGGGAGGGAGGTGGAGTTTGTCAACTACAATGCACATGGAAATGATGTGGTGACTCGCGATGGTCACTTCGTCTGCAACAAAGCAAACTTTCAGCATCTGCAGGATACATTCAGAGGATCGAAAACAAAATGCTTGCTGAGCAATAAAAGTTCAGCAGAGAAGATTCCTGGGTCAGGCATCTAAAGGAGAAAAGATGCAAAGATATCAAGAGAAAAAGAAACGGGGTCATTTTAGTCCATCCAAGAGGATTTATAACAGGAACCTTGGTGAGCTCTTTGGAGACGAGACCAAAAAACGGTTGTCCTCGGATCTGGCTGGGAGACGTGTCCTTCAAAGGCACTTTATAAGTTCTGAGTGCTATATAAGCATTTTTATACGATGCTGTGACGGCTGACTGGAATACAGTACGGACATTAACATGTAGACATCTATATACAGGGCTGTGCAAAAGTCTTAGGCACTTTAGAAAATGAAAAACTGTCAGGGAGGCGTCTGATTGTGCCTTAAATTCAGGAAGGCAATGAGCCCAAAAATCCAGACAGATTCAACTATCTTTGGCCACAAGAAGAATAAGGAGTCCTGCAACAGATGGTCTAAACCCACAGAGTCCTGATCTCAACATCATCCAATCAGTCTGGCATTCAGAAGACCCCGAGACAGTCGAAATCCACGCCAGAAGTTCTCCAGATTTATCTTGATTGTACACTTACGAGAGTTGATTGCTCCTGTCCATTGTAGCTGCAAAGCCACTAAAAACCAGTAAAGTGACCACACTGTAAAAAAACGTGGACAAAATCCCAAAATGCTAATATGAGTATTCTGCAGTCTGAGTTTGGAATCTGCACCCTGGATGTCACAGACACGTTTACTGCCAATTTGTTGTCGTGGCGACAGACAAACTTGTGAATGCCACAAAATATCAGAGCTTGATTCTTCCACTCGAGGTACCTGTAGTTGTTGTTTCATTTTCTCTGTGTGCATGTTTAATGGACTTCACTGATGATTGTAAGGTGTAAAATCATACGAGATAGGGGAAAGAGTTAAAAATGTATTAAGTGTAGTAAGTGCATTGAAAGTGTTCTTCTGCGAGAAGGAGAAGAATAAAGATACAGAGGGATGAAAAAACAAGGCAAATGCTTTCAGAATAGATGTTTTCAAGAGAAGAGCTTGGATCAGTCGATAAAATCACCATAAAAATATTGAAGAATATCTAAATTGTGTATCAATTTATTGAATGTCAGAAGGGAGAAGACGGTGAAAACAAAGGATCATGGGTTATAAACATTGGAGGTGTGAAAGATCTGTTGGGGTAGTGAACAACGTGAGATGGGCGGGGTCATAAGTCATGAAAGGCAGAAGAAGGCCAGGCATATGGGGGGTGAGGGGGGGGGGGGTGGTGGGGTTCCACATCTCACAAACGGCAGGAGGAAGGAGAACTGAAAATAGAAACAGCCCGGGGGAGGGAGGGTATATGTCGCGGATGATGAGTAGGGTCGGGGAGGGGAGGGGGGGGCGGAGGGCAAAGAGCATGATTGGAGGGGTCTGGGGTGATGAGGGGGCCATGGGTAAGAAACAGTAGGGGAGGACGGGTTCATCTACTGTCGACAGCAGGGGAGAGAGGGGGCAGCCGAACAGATAACAACACCAGGAGAAAAGAAGAGGAGATGCAGCATTGGATGACGGATACAGAAAAAAAAAAAAAGACGAGGAAGAAGGTAGAGAAAGGAAAAAGAAAAAGGAGTTGAGACAGAGAGAGAGGAAACAGAGACAGGTAGGCAGATATGAGACAGAGGGGCTTCACTTCAGACAAGCGAGTTACACGCTCACACTCGTATCCACCTATCTGTGTTAGCATCTGTTTGTGTGTGCGTGTGTGTGTGCGTGCACGAAGAAGTCGCCTCCTAACAGTGTGTGTCTGTTTGACACAAGAAAACTGACTTTGAATATGAACATGAATCCATTTCCAAGAGAGACAGACTGAGAGAAATGAAAAGACAAATGGATAAGACCGGTGTTGCCTCTATTTTTGTACGGAAGGTCAAAGAGGACAAAATTTAAAAAAATGTGTACATTTCATTTTTTTCTGATCTCTACAGGCATCTTTCGTTCACAAACTAATTCTCTACAGGTCACAATAAAAGCCTCATTTTAAACTCGGGCAGGACTGAAACAATTGGTTGAGCCACAGTGAAAAATTATATTTCATAGATTCAGTACGTTTTTAAGAGTTTTTAAGCAAAAAAAGTGACGTAAAAAAAGCTGCAGATGATGTTTTGAAAATTTGCGTTAAAATTCCTATTTCTGCTTCTCCTGTGTTTTCTCTTTTTAGTTTTTAATTGATTTATTGATTTTTTTTTTTTTTTTTTAAAGAAAATAGTTCTGTAATTTGGGACTTTTTGTTTTTATTTAGATTTGTTTTATTTTAGATGCAAAAATGCTAAATAACAATGGTGTTTCTTCTCAAAGTGTGGAGTTAACAGACAAAAAATATAATAACTTAATTTTACAAATAATTTTGTCTTAAAATTTATTATTAAACTAAAGAAATAATATTTGTATAAAATCAAAAA
>NW_027185318.1:11868330-11898330 GCF_022577435.1 Embiotoca jacksoni | reverse complement strand
GCATTTGTTTTAAAGCGTCTGTGTGTCACTCATTTGCATATTTTAATGCATCTGTGTGTGGGGGGGGGCACATATACATACATGAATTAATGTACCTCTGTGTGCATTCCTATTCCATCCAGTGCACTTGTGTGACTGTGTGTGTGTGTGTGTGTGTGTGTGTGTGTGTGTGTGTGTGTGTGTGTGTGTGTGTGTGTGTGTGTGTGTGTGTGTGTGTGTGTGTGTTTTTCTGGTTGTCAGTCACACGGCAGGGCTAGGCTAATCAGCGCAGCTAGCTGTTCGCTGTGTGATGTAGGCTGATTAATATCCTGTTAGCGTCCCACGGCTTTTAAGGCTAACCGCTGTTTCCTCTATACATCTATCGCTTCAAAACAGCCCTGCTTTCATTTGGCCTCATTAAGACGATGTATTACTAAACTTAGCAACAACACACACACACACACACGCGCGCACACACACACACACACACACACACACACACACACGCAAAGTAAACAGTTTTTTTTTTTTTCAAATGCTTACTGTTGATTGGCTAAAGGTTTGTCACATATTTGATATCAAAAGTTGGTGAAGAAAAGTTAAGTGACACCTGAAACACAACTTTACTTTAAAACTATTTACTGTAACTGCTCATGACTTTATTTGTGCTCATTTGTGATTTAAAACTCTTCGTTATCTGCACAATCCATCTGTTTATTTACATTTATCTCACTTTTTTTTTTTTAAATTCCAACACATATTAGGAAGCATGATGAAGGTGGGCTGATGACGAGCAGTGTGCAGGATTTCTGGGTTTCTCTCAGATGACTAAAAAGTGGATGTAAATCCACAAGCCTTGGTTTAGCCTGTGCTCCAGTCATTACCTCTGCAGCTATAAAGTAGCATTTAATTAATAACTTAATAAGAATAATCCAGATTTTCTTTCCTCGACTTTAAATTTTTGACAAATTCTTGAAATTGCAAAAAAATATTATGTAAAACTCTACGACAATTTTTAAGAAATTTTGCTGCAAAAAAACAATTTTGATCGCAATAATACAAAAAAACCTTTGCAAAATCCTGCAGGGACTGACCGATTATGATTATTTGATGTTAAATCTGGATATAAAAGCAGCCAAATGTTAATAGATGCTATAGAGGTCACACGACGCTAACTGAAGCGCTGCTCCCTCCTACCTTGAAGTTCTGCAGCTGCTCCGAGGCGTCCTTGTCCTGTCTGAGGCAGGAGTTGAAGATGAGCAGCTCGGTGTCTCGCAGCCAAGCCTTCAGCTCCTTGATGCGAGCCTCCAGCTGCTCCAGGAGCGAGTTGGTCAGCGGCGACAGCGCCGAGCGAGGGTTCTCCGACCCGACGCCCCGACCGCCGACCAGCAGGGCGTTAACGTTTGAGGACTGTTTTTTCTCAGAAGAACCGAATCCTGAGTGCTCCAACAGGATTGTCTGGGAAAGAGGAGAGGAGAGCCAGACAGTTACTTTGAGGACTCCTTGTTTTGTCAATATTCCATCATGTAAAGAAGCATATCAATCAATACACACACAGCCATTAATCACGTACCTTTATAAATGTGCAGATCAATAAAAGGGGATGTCATGAATTCAGGGCCTTAACTGCTGGAGGAACATTAGCTTTCTGAGTAATATCACTCATGTCAGCGGTGCTGGTCAGGATGTGATAATAATCCTGATGTTCGTGTTGACATCAGAAGATCTTATTTATGGTCTAGCAGGAGTCACAGTTTGCTGTTTTTCCTCCTACATGCAATATTGTGCAAAGCTTTTAAACATTAAAAGTGTATTTCAAGATGAAAATTTTAAACTAGTGCCATCATGAAGCCCTTTTGTTTCCTCTAATATTTTGGTTTATGTTCAAATACCTGAAAAAAAAAAATCAATGCCATACCCTTCGAACTCAGTATATTTGATAATGATATATACTAATTAAAAAATTCTAGCATGCTAAAAGACTAAATTAAGTTGGTGGATATCATAAAACCTGTAATATAGCAGCATGTTCACATCGTCCTTGTGACTGACATAGGTACAGCTTATGGAGCTACTGACAGGATGAGAGATTCTCGAAAACATTTATAAAAAAAACAACTCATTTTAACAGCTGCACATCCACAAAGGTCATATTTTTACTCTTACAAAATATACAGCATTTCTTTTTTTTGCAGGATCACACACAAGTATTCTGTTTTTCTTTTTTATCGTCACACTTTGGCTGACATACTGTCATTCTCTTACTATTAATAAATAGTTGAATTAGTTAAACTATAGTTAAATATAGAAAGTGAATAAAGAATGCTGATGTAAACTGACATTACAACTAAAAATATGATCTTGTTGCAAATGCTTTTGTTGATGTTGCTGCTGTTTTTGTTCACTTGGGTTTTGCTCGTGTTAAGCTGATTCCAGGTTCTTTTATCCATGAGCAGAATATGTATTTAGTGACACATTTTGATATTGTAATACAAAATCGAACACGCTGTGATACAGTATAAGATGCATACCGTCTAACCGAATCTCATTCTGTTGTCTAATTATTCGTTTCAACGATGTTTGTGACGCTGCTATTGTAATTTGGCATTAGCTCGATGTTGCTAATACTGTCGCCATCATTGTTGTGCGTTCTGTTATTATGGTGTTAACAAGGCTGCTGTTGTTGATGAACAAAGCTCGGGGAATGTTTTTTTTTTTTCCAAGTGCGAACGGATCGGCTGCTCGTTCGGAGCTTCTAGCGGCTTCACCTACGGAGCTGCGATATTCACACTCAAAACAAAACATCATTTAGACAAAATACAAAACCGAAAGAGGAGCAATCACTGCTTCAAATAGGAACAACTGAAAACAACAAGAGCCCGGCTCAAAGTGTGTGTGTGATTGTGAGTGTCTGTGTGTATAATAGGCTCTGCAGAGTAATTTTCCAACCCCTGTTGATCACACAGTAAGACACAGCGAGCCGCTGAGAGAGACTATTCCCCACTTGGATTTAGACAAGTGTGTGTTTTTGTATGTCTGTGTGCACTCCTTTTTTTTTTTTTTTTTTTAGAAAAGTGCTCATCAATACTGAACAAACAAACTTGTGGTGGTCTTCAGCAATCACGAGCTCGGGGCAGAGATGCTGGGCAGCTGTATTAGCAGCAGACGACGCTGTAGCAACATTGTGTGTGCTGTGATTTGGTTTGCGTTTGTAGCCGCAGCCGGTGTGTATTTAATAATGTTGGGATTCATTGTGTTGATCTAATGTGAGGCACCAACCGAGTAAATCTGATCGAGAGGGAATCTGTTTTTGGCTGAACTGCAACGGCGGGGTTAAACCCATAAATGTAAATGTCTGCTAATGACGGTCATGCGATGTACTACGCTAGTATTGCTACACCGAAGTTCGGTGCGTGAATTAACGGGTCTGGTCTCCAGAAGCATTTTCCTCCGGAGCCACGGGACGCCAGGCTTTGCCATTTTTTTTTCATACTGTAGTTGGCATTTTAATAACACACTTTTAAAACACTGTGTGCTATTTGTGCCGTCCCTCCTTTGTATTTAACCTCTTAATGTTATGTTGGGTTAATGTGTGGTGAAACATTGGATTGCAGTGCAGTTTGCACTCCTAACCGTCCCAAGGGGAAGTCAGGCCGAGTTTGCTTCCCTTGGTTAAAAAAAAAAAAAAAAAAGTGAAAAAAATAAAATGATTAACCAATCAGACGAGGCTAACGTCATGCCACTGCCAAACTGTGATTGGTCAGGACGGTCAATCGAAGCCACTCGCCCTTTCAATCACACCTATCAAATTATAGCATGTTATTAAAGTCATTGAATAATGGAAGTTTGTATTGATAACACAGTTAGCAACATTAGCAAGTGCAGTTATGGAGGGAGGAGATTCGGAAATTTTTGTGAAAAAAAAAAAAATAAAAAAGTTTATTAAACTACCATTGTAGCAGCAACTGAAAATTTAATCTGACAGTAGGCCAACACTAAAACTAGAGCTGCACATGGAGAGGAATAAAAGGGATTCGGACCTTCCAAGTGGAAAAATATGTCCGCACGGACTTGACGAGCTGGTAACGCAAAGCTTTAGCACCTCTTTTGAAGGTTATGTCTTCTTTTTGACAAGGATTCCTGTTCACATAACAATCTGTGGATCACTGAAGGATTTATTAACTTGGTCAACTAAATTAGTTACTGAGGTTTTTCTACGGCCTCTGAGTACTTAATACTTGAAATGACAGAAACAAAGTTCCTGTTCATTTTCCGATCTTCGGTGTCTGCAGCACAAGCCGTGCTCCACATCTCGTCTTATTCTGAGTTTATATTGTATTGTTTTGAAAAATTTCAAGCATCACACAGCCGTTATCTTGCTGTTCCTGCGACGACTTTAACAAGCGGCCGTATCAGGAGTAACTTTGAACACAGAGGTGCCTCTGAACGAGCCCCGCATGGGTCCATGTTGCTAATTTGCATATGTATGTGTTTATACAAAAGGCACCGAGTCATCGGTGGAGCGGCGACTCTCCCTCCTGAGTGGAAGCACCACTTTAGCTGAACTCTGGCAGGTAAAACTGGCCCATTAGACGATGAAGAGGGGCGACAATGGGACCCCCCGAACGGTGAAATGTGCAGTTAGCTTTGTGCTCAGAAGAGGCCATGGTGATTATGAGTATGTCGTTAGTTTGAGAGAAAAGAAGAGGGAGGGAACAAATCGGAGGGAGCTCATACGAGAGGACGGATGTGAGCCATCATCAGGGATGTAATTTAAGAGACATAAAGTCCCAAAACAAGGAAACAAAAACACTTTTTTGGGGGAGGGGAAAATATACATCTTTTCTCTGCAGGCGGTGGCGGTGAACAAATTCAGATCGCAAAGAAAGCCTAACCGACAAATCACCGCAAGTCTGTTTATTTCTTACAGAGCTAAGCAGGGTGATCTCTGATGATGTGTGGGACACTCAAAAAAACTCCAGTCATAATCGGACTATCAGATTCTTATTCTTCTTGACTGTCTCGGAAACTTCTGTTGTGTTTTCCATGTCCAACAGCACTCGTATATTTGTCTGCATGTTTTATATTAGCAGCGTTCGCTAATTGCTGAATACGTTTAATTTATTTGGTTGTATTTTTTATTTAATTCCTCAGAAATTACATTTCTGTGACTTATAACTAAAGATAAATTTGTAAGGAATCATAACTATAACCAGATTACAAATTCTAATGTATTTGGCAGGTCACAAACATGTTGATATTCAGTGTATTCGTTTTTAAGTCGTATGTTCAGTGACAGTTTTTTTCTGGTAAAAATATCGAGTCTTGCAGAATGATATCTATTTATTGTGACTTCAGCATTTTAAAACTTTTTATGGTTCTCTTTAGGCGCTGGCAGCTCTTGGTTAGCCCAATGATCTGCTAACTTTAGGAAAATATTGCTCGATGATGAATTTTAACATTGGTAAATTTCAAGGGATGTTTTTACCTATGAAATTATAATGGTACAACATGTATGTAAGCCTCTAAAGCCAATACATTCAAAGCTATTTTTGACATTTTTATTTTCTAGCTACACTGGTTGAATATTTTGACACTCATTCCCAGTATAGGCTGTGGTCTCGTCTTTGGGCCACCTCATGTGCCTGTGTACACTATATACAGTATATATACTGTATCTGTCTTCACACACACAGTTTGACCTTGAACAGCTGCAAAAAAAAAAGAGAGAAGCTGCTGCCAAAATCCACAACAGAGAAGATGAAAGCTAATTTACAACCTCTTTATTTTCTTCGTCGTTTGGGCCGTGTGTGCGTGTGCGCACGCTTTGTCATAAATTCTTCATAAGGCCGGGATAGTTCAGAGGCGAGACACAGGACATCAATTCCAGTTAATTCCCAATTTGTGTCAGAGCAGCAGATGCCGACGCCAGCACTGATAGGCCCGTTAATATGCTACTGAGACGCCATGTTGGAGGGGGGAGGGAGGAGGGAGGGAGAGAGAGACGCACACAAGCGAGACCTTTGATGCTTATAGTGAAACAAAGAGAAGAATAAGCTGAAAATATCACCTTAAATATTTAAATAGAAAAGGACCAATGGAAGAGGTAAATGAAAGAAGAGGGCAGGAAGAAAGGGGAGGAAAGGATGAAGAGAGGGAAAGACAGAAGACGAGGGAGGAGAAATAAATGTAAGTGATTAGGAAAAAGGAGGGAGAAAGGGTGAAGTTATGGGAGGTCAAGAGTACAGAAAGGGGGATGAGAAGAGGTAAAATAAAAAGGGATGAGTAGAAAAATAAAATATAGTTTTGAGGGTTAAGGAGGAGAGCAGAAGAAAGCGAGGGAGGATGGAGGAAGCAGAGAAAGAAAAGAGCAGAGTAAGAAGGAGCAGAGGAGGTGATGGAGGAGAGGAGGAAAGTAAACAGGTTGCTGCTCAGAGTTTAGGGAAACATTACTCGGATTTGCTGTGTATTAGAGTTGAAGAACTTTAACTGAGATATATTCTAGTCTTTCTTCATGAATATATAAATATATTCTTTGAAAAATGTTGAAGTCAAATTTGTGTGCTGCTTGTCCAAGTAACCTCAATCAGAGCACCACAAAAATCACGAGAGTTGTTTTTCACGTGTCACACACCTGATTACATGTATGGCACGTTTGCCACATGTTGGAACATGGATAACATGGGTGAAATATGTGTAAACATTTTTTTACATGGGGATCTACGTGGACTTCACATACTATACTATGAAAATGAGTTTTTATACTGTACATGTGAACTTCTTGTGGTTTTCCTGTAAGGGTAGAGTGTTAAGTTTGGCATCTGATGTTGATTGAATTTTATGTTTGAAAAAATGTATATCGTTTTCGACAAATTTGGGCGTGTTAACAAAAATAATAAAAATATAAACTGGATTGTTACTCCTTAATTTCAGTTATGATAACTCTTGTCATGACGTCCACATACTTTTGCCCACATGAGAGAAGAAGGAAAACGAGGAGAGCGAGTATAGGAGATTAGAAGTCTCCTTGTATCACTACCCAGAATTCCACTGTTTGCTGATGACACACAGGCAAACTTTAAATGTGTGTGTGTGTGTGTGTGTGTGTGTGTGTGTGTGTGTGTGTGTGTGTGTGTGTGTGTGTGTGTGTGTGTGTGTGTGTGCGTGCGTGCGTGTGTACGTGCGCGTGAAACAGTGTTGTGAGTCCAAATGTCTCTTTGTCAGTAATAGAAGTTTAATCACAGCCTGGTTACTGTGGTGGAAACACACACGATGGCGAGAGAGAGAGAAACGCTCATCTGTTACTGTTGTTTCATTTCGGAAATTGAATCCGTTTCACTGAGGTTGATACATATGTTAATGCGCACACATACGCACTTCCAATAACTTTGTGAGACAGTGATATGTATGTGTGTGTGTGTGTATCATTAGGGATTACACACACATACACACACACACACAGATGGCGTTTGCTCCTCCGTTGCTCCTCTCTGTTTCCGTGAATGAGCTCGATACGTTCGACGTGCCTCTCGGTCGACGGGAGACAGTTTGTTCCTACGGAGGAACAAAGTCACATCGTCGCATTTCAGCCTCCTGACGAGCAGCCGCCAGCTGTCACCTCCCACCCACCCCCCCAACCCTCCGCCGCAGACCTGGAATCAATCACCACGCCCCGGTTAAGACAAACAACTACTGCCGTCGTGCTTGTTAGCAAGGCAAACGATACTTTCTGCAGCCTCTTGAATGATCCGAATGTAAGTGGGAGTTATTTAAGGTGTCCCGGTTCTGGTGGTAAACTAATGACTATTTAACTGCCCAGATGCTTTCCAGCCTTGATTAGTGAGGTTAATCTGCAAGTGCATCCACCAGAACAGCGCCCCCTTCAGGTTTTTATCAACTTAATTCTTTGTTTTTTATATATAGCGCCAAATCACAACACAGTTTATTTTAAGGCACTTAACACAGTAATGTCCAAAAAACAGAACTTTACAACTCCCTTTTAACAGGAAGAAACCTCCGACAGAACCAGGCTCAGAGTTGGGCGGCCGTCTGCCTCAACTGGTTGGAGTGAGAGGGAGAGCAGAGCGAGAAAAGAACAGCATGGAGATCCAGGACATGAACATTACCTGCTAGTTGTCACTATGATCAAATCAGACGACACTTTGCTTCCGTTTCCAAGGTCGAGAACGACTTACAAATCCCAACTCTTACCCCTCAGCGTGAAGCCCTTCAGGGCTCGGAGAAAATTCAAATTGAAACATGTAAACGTCATAAAGAAGCGTCGCGAAGCCCGTCGTGATCGATCGATCTGTCTAATCCTTCCATCTCGGTGCGTTACACCACACAGTAAAAGGCCACGGTGGCAGCAGGGCTCCGTAATTGAGACGACACTAATTATCATCTTCATGTTCTAGATTAGATCAGTGCTGATTAGCCTAAAATTAGACACACACACACACACATGCACTCACACACACTCCTGTCGCAACAGAAATTTCCATGTGATCTTTCAGATACTATCTCCGTTTGGCTCGTCTCCCAGACGCGACCGTTCACAATCCTGGATTTTCTAAAACTTGACTCTACTGTGTATATGTGTATTTGTGTGTGTGTGTGTGTGTGTGTGTGTGTGTGTGTGTGTGTGTGTGTGTGTGTGTGTGTGTGTGTGCGCACGCGCGTGTTACCTCCAGCTGCCTCCATGTGTGCGTCAGGTTGTGTATCTTGCAGTGGAAGTTGCTGGGCAGCTCGGTGGCGCTCCTCTTCAGGGACTCGGCCCGGCCCAGCAGGCTGGTCTTCCTGCTCTCCATCATCATCAGTTCAGTGTGGCTGCTCTGGAGACGGGAGACAGGACGGACACTTGTCACTCAGATGGACACGTATGACGCGATCGCAATCTGTCTTAACCTTAAGCATTCACTTAACACAGATCATAATGTTGAGCAATGATTTGCTCACAGTTCCTGGGTTACAAAAACATCCAGCCTGTAAGTACGCTCCCTCTAAAGCTGTAGACTGTATATTAAAGTTGACGACGATTCAAAAGTGCCTTAAGCTGTAATACCACCGAGTGCCACTAGAGGTTGGCTCCAAAAAGCCTCCGGCTCCATAGACTCCCATTCAACTAGTCTCATAAAATTCTAAGTCAATAAAATTGTTATTTCGGTGTTGTTAGCCAATAGTCGCTCCTTCTTATTAGTTTTCTGGCGGTCCATCTGGAAATAATCCCGTCATTAATTAGAAAATAAGCTTCAAAAAGCTGTGTTTTTGTGGGGCGTGTCTGTTTGATTGACAGGCCTGTGATGCAATCAGGTTACAGCTATCGGTGGGCGGGATGTAGTATCGCCGGGTTTCCAATCAGATCGAGTCAGATTGTCCAAATATGGTCACTTCCTGCTTCAAACTGCTCCGAACAAGCAAGATGGCGACGGCCAAAATCTGAACATGAGGCTTTATTACAGTCGTTCGGTGTGCTGCTCGTCTAAAACACATTTGACAAAGGAAGTTGGTGGTGTGTACATTCTGATGTGTTGACACCATGAGACTTGGATCTCTGCATTGTAACTGCTGTGAATCCGTCTCATTGCAGCTGCCGTCCTCCACAAAGGAGGAAGCTTCGCAAGCCGACAGGTGGCGAGTACTTGATAGTCAAAAGGTAGATTTTCAGCGGAGTATTCCTTTAACTGGTCTTTTAAACAGGTGCAGATCTTTTTTTCTTTATTGTTGTTTGCGGCTCATTTCATGATGAAATGTTTGAGGGAGCCCCGAGAGTTTTCAGCAGGTTTCACTCACTGCTTTGCCTGCTTTGACCACTTTAAAGCTAAAAACTCTGTCGCAGCTCTGCGACTCCACAGTTGTGCGGGAATCAAACGCGGCAGCAGCACCTGACAGTAGACTGCAGAGTTCTTTATGGAGAGGTTTTAAAGAAACGCTCCAGTTTGTACCACCAAGCGATGCTGAAGATTTTTCCTCCCTTCTGGTTTATGCTCTTGTTTGAGTGCCGTGGGTCGGGGAGCGAAGGATCTGCAGGTTTTCTATTTTTGAACCCAAAAGTCACTCTTTAAGGAACTGTAGAGGTACATTTTGACATTTTAAAATCATGTTTTAGTTGCAGTTGCCTTCGTGAAATAACACCATTTACTGCTGGAAAAGAAGTTGTCAGTTTTTGAACTTTAATACAAGTCTGATAATCAGACTGAACTGCCACTTTCTTTCACTTCATTTGTTGAGCTTGACATTAGCTGATCGTTGCTTGGGAAGGGCTTCAATGTCATTTGACGGAGGTTGACGGAGTTGTCTAAGGAGCAATTACCTAATTACTGAGTTGAATTTTTTTTTTGTAACATTTGTCTTCGACTTAAAATGTATACAATTTATAAAATCCCTTTTACGATAAATTTTATTTTTTTTATTTTTGTGTGGTTTAAAGTGGAGAGTGTAATTCAGGCTATTTTCTTTTGCTGGCCCATAATTGCAATTTACAGATGTTCACTAAACACGGATTCTTTTTCTTTTCATTTCAACTGAGTGTATACATTTTCTGATGCTCACCTCATCACTCGTGGTTCATTTATTTCCCTTCCTGCTCTTTTCTTTTAGGTCATTGTTGTTCTTTCTCATCTGTCCTTGATGCTTGATTTCTTATTTATGATTTTTGAATCAATCTGTCTTGATTCCTTTTTTGTTTTGACACTTTTCTTCTGTCTGCTCTCTTTTCACACCATCCATACTTTCTCTTCTGTCTGGTTGCAAAACTCATCCTTTGATATTTTGATTAAATTCATCCAACATTTACTATCTTATGCCTTCAGTTTTTCACTCTTTATAATGAATCTCATCGTCGTTTTCATGTCCTTTCCTCGTCGTCTCCCCTTTACACCAACAACCCTTCCTCCGTCTCTCTCCATCTTTATTTTCTTTACTGTAAAACTCCCCCAGTCTTCCATCCTATTATTCTATTTGCTTAATTCATCCATCTTTCCACCCATCCCCTCTTTCTCCTCTCTCTTTTTAGTTGTTAGTGTAACTCATCTTCGAAGCCTCCATCTTTTTTTTTTGTGCTTAATTTCCCTCCTCCTCCTCCTCTCTTTTCTCTTTCTCCTCTTTTCATTTTCTGCATCGATAGCTACTTGATTCTACTTTTCCCTTGTCGTTTATCATTACCGCCCGGCCCTATTTGAATATTCAAATGTCTTTTCTCTGACTCTGTGTGTGTGTGTGTGTGTGTGTGTGTGTGTGTGTGTCTGTTTTTGCTGCGCTGTCATCAGAGAGGCGGCGGCCATTTTTCAATGTCGACGATTCTGATGGAGATGCTATCGCTCGACGCTTCATGGCCATCCATCCCCTTCACTTAGCTAATAGCCACGCCGCGAGAACGAAAGGATCGACAGCAACAAAAAAAATAGACGAGTGGAAGGTAAATATGTCGGCGTCGCACTCTTTTAACAGTCAGGAAATTATACGATTTATTCGCTGATGGCAAATATTGATTTAAAAAGGGGGAAAGGGAGCTGGTGGGGAGGAAGAGGAGGGTGTTGTTTTGTTGTTGTTGTTGTTTGTGTGAAGGATGCCACTGATCCAAAGTCAAAGAAAAGAGAGAGGAGAGAGGAGGGGGGAGGAAGATAGACATGCCGATTAAAATGCATGAGATCCGAACTTTGAGATAAGTGCTGAGAGAGGGATCTTGGAGGAATGGGAGGGCGGAGGGGAGGATGATGGGTGAGGGAGAAAGAGAGGGGGTGGTGGGAGGGGGGGGATGCATGGATGGCTAGTTGTGATGTATTCATGCCTCCAGTCAATCTCCATGCAAGGCTGGACTGAGATACACAGGCCCGAAGACGAAGAAACAAAAGGAGGAAGAGGAAAAAAAGACGAAGAGATTGTGTAGACGAGGGGATGAAGGAAAAATACAATAAATGGACGAGAACAAGTGAAGGAGGGCTGCTTCAGCGACATCGACACCGCGTCCGCACTAACGCTCTTGCACGCTGGAGAAGTGACAGGGTGCCATATACTGTGAATTGAACCTGGAAAAACATGCGGGCCACCACGCACCATTACTCCGATGTCTCAGAAGTTAGCCAGCGGTGAGACGCGCGGAAGCTGAGAAGGGTTCTACTTTAGAAAGAGTATCTGAAGATGTGCGAATGTCAAACGTCTGGTGACAACCGATGTTTTTATTCCGTGAATGAAACTGGAGCACTTTGTATTTTTCTCCCCCACTACACTGTCAACAGATTCTCAGTTTTCAGTCACTTGATTAAGCTACCAAAACTTGAATGAGAAGAACGATGACTGAAAACACAACACGTCAGAAACGACTTTGTTGTGTGTCTAATATAGAAGTAAAGAGAGAACAAGGAAGCTGTTCCACTGAAGTAAAGAATCGAAATCACATTAATAACGCCAACAAAGTTTTATAGCCTGGCTCCGCCCACCTGTTGCTCACAGCGTCAAGCTTTGCTGTGATTACAGTCTGTTCGTATTAAGGTTCGCACATCCGCTCTGAAGGGCGGACCAATCAGTGACCAGCGGGCGTGGCTAAATGTGATTGAGGAACTGAAGCAACAACAATGCCAAAAATGTACAAAAGCAAAAAAAAAAAAAAAAAAAGCCTGCAACGGGAGAGGGTGAATTTACAGCTCATAACATAACCCATATTGTGGTTGAAGGCTGCTCCACCAGTTTCAAAATAAACCTGAGGTAACATCAGGCTACAAGTTTTTGTATTCTCATTTGTGAAAGCTCCATTGAGGAGAAAACCAACTGAACATGGTGCAACACAAAGCTCAGTCCAACCCTTATTCATTCCTTGAATCTTCTCTCAAATCAATTCGAACGTAATGCAAAAGTTAGGAAAAATTTGTTTGTAATTTCCACTGAGATTTGTTGAAAAAAAGCAAAAGGGAAAAAAAAAGAGATGCAGATCTGTTTCAGCTAGCTGATTCTAATAAAGCCACTAAGAAATGATCATCCCCAGAGAAGATGGTGATTATAGTTTCACAGATTCCCATTTTTGTGTGCTGCTCAAAGAGAAATGGAGAAATGAAACAAGGTTCTGTGACCTTTGACCTCTTCTTTCCTGGTTGCTTGAAAATCCAGTAATCTCCGAACTTTCATTTTGCCACTGAAGCCATTAAAACTTTCTCTGGCAAGGAGCCCGCAGCGTCTGAACAGATAACATAATTTGTTACTAAATCAAACTAATTACTTGTTGCTTCAGCCCCATATGTTAGCTATCGAGCTCACAAAAGTTGCAGAGTCACTCGTCATTCCTCAGTTTGAAATGAGCCCCATGTGATGGAAGAGTAAAAAGAAAGGCTCATTTATGTAAGAATATATTAATATATACACTTTGATTCATATACGTCAAACAACGGGTATTATATTTCTAGACCCAAAAGTTTTTCTACACGAAAACTGATTCAAACTTCAAGTGAAAAATTTGTCACAGTGTTTTTATGAAATAAAATTCTCTGGGTGCAGTTACCACACGGTCCAAAGGCCATTCTGGGAAATAGGAGGGGATTGACAAAGGTAATGGGTCTTTAAGAAGTAACACAATTTGAAACAAAAAGATTCCACAAACTCTGACAGATTATTTTTTTTAACCTGTATGTAGTTAAATATATTTGCATCTTCAGCTGTTTTTTACATCTGTTTATTATGTGGATACATGAATCGACAAGAAAATAAAGACACAAAAATACGTGAGAAAAATCATTCTCTATAAGCTTTATTTAACCGATGTTCTGTGATTATTACTTTTATTGCACACAGTGCATTTAAAGAAATAAAAATAATGCAATGATCATAGTTAAAATTAAAATGCATAGGTTTTAACCACCACCGCACCCCTGATCACGATGCAGAAACCTCGAGATAACCCTGGATGTTGCTATTGAATAGCCTGGCTTTAATGGCGGCAGGCCTACTAAACACAAGGAATGTAGTTTTTAACTGATTGGGCGGACGACAAAAAATATACTATTAAAATGCAAGAACATGTTATGGTGCAAAGTATGACTGTAAATAAACTATTCAGATAAAATTAGACGAAATTTGACTTTGTTTCTAATGTCACGAATTGTAAACTGAAAATGCTTGTGCCCTCTTGAGAGCTTTGTTAGAATAAACCTTTATATACAAAGAGACACTTAATCACATATCAGTGTTAGGAAAACGGAAAAATGCCAGACCTTTTCCAAAACAGAAAGGAGAGAAATGGGGGAGAAACGCTTCAGGAAACAGATGAGAGGGAGAGGAGGAGAGAGGAGGGATGGGGAGGAGGAGGAGGAAATCAACAAGCAATCATAAGTTTAATTTGGTCTCCATATTAATGAGCGCAGAGCTGAAATGTCAGCAAAAATGCAGTCATACATGAAAAACATTTAATGCATTTTGAACATTAGGTTTTTTTTTCGGTTTTTTTCCTTCGCTCTTCTCGCAGATTCATCTTATCCGCCAAATGAGAGAAGTTTGTCGGAGGCTGCGTAACGGAACAATTTTTGTCGTCGTGGCAACTAAAGTTCGGGGGAAGTGATAAGGACGCGTCTCCAACCTCTTCCTCATCTTTTCTTTCCTCCTGTGTCTTTGTGTTTCCAACCTTTCTGTTCTGCTCTTCATCATTAACACTCCCTCTTCGTCTCTTGGTACTCGTTTACTTTCCTCGTTTACAACGATTTGAAATATTGTTCCTCTTGCTGCAGGAAGCAGAAATACTGAGCAAACATTGGGATGATTACAGTGAGAGGAAGATTGCGGTAATAGAAAATTAATTACAGTTAAAGGTTCCCCGTGGACATTTTGACCTCCAGCTTTTCAATGAAGCTGTTGAGCGGGTCCCTGTTTTGTTTATCTAATGAACATGTATGAGGATGCGCACGTAATACATGCCATTCACAGTTCTACCAATGGTTTCACTCTGTTCCACTGACCTGAAGGTGGCGATAGAAAGCACTTTGGGTTTAAAATGGTTTTAAAAATAGGTGGAAAATGTTTAATGAGAAGGAAAATGTATGTAAAATCCTGAATCAAAATCAAAATCAAAGGTTTGGCAAAGCTCGTAGTTATGGTCAGAAGTTACATCATTCAACCACCTCGACCTCATTTGAGTCTGAAAAGTATTAAAGCCTTCACCCATTTAACAATTCCTCATTCTCTCAACCACTCCTTTGTTTTCTGGGTAAAAAAAAAAAAAAAGTGTGTGAGACATACAGAGACAGAAACGAGGGAAAAACACTGTATGCTTGCTTACATTTGTGTGTGTGTGTGTGTGTGTGTGTGTGTGTGTGTGTGTGTGTGTGTGTGTGTGTGTGTGTGTGTGTGTGTGTGTGTGTGTGTTTGTGTGCCTTGGTGTCTCCGGCTGAGATGGATGTTCAACCAGCTCTGAAAGAGCAGGAAGTGGCTCTGTGACACCCCATTTATACTGCCAGACACTTCAACCTGTGTGTAAATGTGTGTGTGTGTCTATGTGTGTGAGTGAGTGAGTGAGTGAGTGAGTGAGTGAGTGAGTGAGTGAGTGAGTGAGCAAGCGAGCGAGCAAAACCACATAAACACCCCTGATGAAAGAAGTATTCAGACATTTTACTTGAGTAAAAGTACCAATACTGCAATGTAAAAAATATTCCAGTACAAGTCTTTCATAAAAAAAAAAAAAAATCCTACTTAAGTAAAAGTACATAAATAAACAGACAAATAAAGTATATACAAATTCAGATTTGGTCCCTCTGACTGATGTTGATTATGTATGACATCATTAGATTATAAACACTGAAGCATCAATGTGTCAGCAGCATGTTACTGTTGTAGCTGCTGCAGCTGGAGCTGGTTTGAACTACTTTATATCCAGTTTTATATACAGGGACGAACTGAAGTAACTAAAGCAGTAGATAAATGAAGTGGAGTACAATATATTATATTTCCCTCTGATATATAGTAAAGTAGATGCATAAAGTAGCATCAATCTTTAAGTGACATCACCCTCCCCAAACTGCCTCTGTTTACAATAACTTCAATAATACCTACAATTTATTTGATTACAATTAATAAATGTAACTGTTTGATGCCAATATCACAAAAGGATATTTAATTCATTTTCACTGGCAGTTATTATGGATGGTATATTAAAACATACATTTTATATTTACATTGTGGTTTCTATATTTAATTGTCTGGGGAATGGAAAAATACTTATTTTATACTTCCATAAAGATTTACGTAGCATATTTATGTTGGGACTGACTTAAGAACAATATTACAACAAGTTTTGTTTTGTTAAAATCCTTCAAGGCACTTTGTCAGGTTGTTATTTTTGGGTTACTATTGAAAAATTGATAAGTGAATCTATTATTTACTGTAAAAAAAACAACAACAATTGTTTATTATTCTATTAAATGAGTAAACAGTTCACATAAGAATGTAAGCAGTTCTGCCTCTATGTGCAATAATAATGACAATAATAATTACATTTTTTTTGTTTGGTACCAAATGCCTTCGGCTACAAGTTTGAAAAAAACCCGACATATATACAAAGTTTTGTGTGTGTGTGTGTGTGTGTGTGTGTGTGTGTGTGTGTGTGTGTCTGTGTTAAAAAAAAGGAATAGGATGTTACAGCAGCACATATTCAAGTAACCCAGGTAGTGCTGAAAAGAAATTATATCAGGTACGTGATTGTATCTCACAATGATGAAAAAATTGTTTCATAAAGTGGCCGAGACCCCCGAGGAGTTAGATTCTCTCATGTTTATGATAATCGTGCATACTTCTGCCTCCTTGATGGCGTAAAACTAAATTATTGTAACTCCGAATTTAAGTCAAACTCAAACTAAATTCTGCTTTCTGTGTGGCTGAGAGTTTCTGGAAGTTTCTGTTTCACCAAATTAAAACCCTTCTGTTTGGACAAAAAGATGCAAAAAAAAAAAAAAAAAGCAAAGAGACTTTTTCTCTTTCCAACAACAAAAGACCCAGCAACATGTTTTAATTGTCACCATGGAAACCAGATGAATGAGTCGTTTGACTGGCCGGTAAAGACGGCTCGCCATTCAGCTTTGCAGTGAGTCACGTGTGAGCTTGCTTGTGCGTGTGTGTGTGTGTGTGTGTGTGTGTGTGTGTGTGTGTGTGTGTGTGCGTGCGTGCGTGCGTGCGTGCGTGCGTGCGTGCGTGTGTGTGTGTTTTTGAGTGTGTGTGTTTAGCTGGGGGGTCGATCGTGCAAAGCGAGGAGGGCGATATCTCTACAAGTCTTTGGAGACAGAGAGAAAGGAAGGAACAGAGAAAGTACAAAGAGAAGGACAACTGTCTGTTGTGTCTGCAACATTACAGTGAAATTAATGCACATACTAATAACTGTCCAACCTAAAATATCAAAAACAAACGTAAAAAAAAAAACCTTCAGGTATTTATAGATTTCTTGATTCACCGGATAATGTTACTTCAGCTGTTGCAATCTGCGCTTTATTCAACATCGTTATACAACATAAGTCATGAGTCTGTGTCCGTTACCACATCACCGATGAAAATGCTTTAGGTGCCATAAAGTTTGTAAAACTTTTTTAATTCAACACTTGTTTCTCAAATATTTAAGTGTCTATTTCAGTAGGTCTAAACAATAAATCGCAATAGTATTCTTGCAGAGGTAAATTTACTTTATAGCCAAATTTAGCCCATTTTAGCTGTGAAATTTAGATGTTGTGTATTTCTTAAGGTTTTTTAAATTTTATTATTGGATAGCAAGGTTTAACGAACAGACACACAACAGGAGGCAGAAACTGATAAGAAATGATAAGAACCGAGAGAAGACCTGCAGACCTGAAACAGGAAGGCCCCCTCGAGCTCGAGGTGCAGTTTGTCTGGAAATTTGTTGAGGATATTGATTTTCTCCCGAACAAGTAACTGGTGACCCTTAAACCTTTTACAGCACCTCTTTGAGCCGAAAATCTTAACGTGAACACAAAATCTAATGTGCAGGTCTTCATTAAAAATGTACCGATTCCATACTTGTTCCCCCAGAGAAATTAAGCCTTTTTGGGGACTTTTTCTCATGCAGCACTTTTAGCATTTAGCATTGGCTTTATTCCTGGTAAAACTCTTAGAAAAACCAGATCAAGAGTGCTGTTGTTTACATTGTGGATTATAATGAACACTGCAGCCTCTGGGGGACACAAGCACGGCTTTATACTATTTGCATCTAATCATGACAAAATCAGTACATCACAAAATATGAATTGTATATATTTTAGAAAAAAAACACCATCAACTGACTTTGATTTTTTTTCCCTCATAAAAAGTGTCAATAAAATTGATAACTTTGACTGATGAAACTTTTCTGTGAGTTAGTAGTTTTATTCGTGTGTAAAGTAGCCAATACACTTGGCTTTGGTTCTAAAAGGCAAATCGAGAGAAAAGACAGAGAAGGCGCTTTGGCTGTGAGGAGGGTGAGTCATAGAAACTGTGGGATGCCGCTCCTCGTTCACGCCAGGTGACCTTTGACCCCCTAAGAACCCTGGGAATTCCCTCATGGCAAGATGAAACAACACGGAAAAATAGGCAGCAGAATTCCTTAAACAAACACACACACACACACACACACACACAGCAAGAAGACAAGATGCAACACACATATGACAGTGTTAAACACCTGTGGATTCACTGTGGAAAGTTTAACACTGCAACTCTGTCTTTCACACACGCTCGGTCAGTTTTTCTGTCAGAGTGTGTGTCACTTTTGTGCGTCTGCCTGTGAGGGCCGAGCATTTCAAAACTTAGTTGTGAGTTTATTTGCGGGCTAAGAGGTGGTTTAGCGGGTTAAAGAGCAGAATCAGGTTCAGGTTTGGCTGCACTCAAACACTTTACTCATGAGAAGTGCACTCGTGACTTATAATAGTACAAATGTGTTGGTGTGTTTCTGAGCCAATAGGAAACTGGATGGATCACGACTATTCAGCACCTAAACAAAGACAGTCTTTATACCCCGGGGAGGAGGAGGGAGAAGGAGGGAGAAGGAGGGGGGGGGGGGGGGGTACAGCTTTC
This sequence comes from Embiotoca jacksoni, assembly GCF_022577435.1. Taxonomy (NCBI): domain Eukaryota; kingdom Metazoa; phylum Chordata; class Actinopteri; family Embiotocidae; genus Embiotoca; species Embiotoca jacksoni. The sequence goes on along the minus strand of NW_027185318.1, from coordinate 11,879,328 downwards.
ACACATGCACTGAACTTATCTCAATGTGAACCCCGGAGGGAGCTGCATGTGAGAACGTCCGAATCGGTGTGAGGCGACAAATAAATGGACATTAACCTGCCGGCTCCTCAGTACAGACTCTGTGTAATGTGTCCGACTGTGACTAGAGCCGGTCATTGTTCACAGCGAGCCAGCGGACGTGTTGATGATGTTTACATCGTGCACTCCTGCACGCCGCACTCAGGCTCCGCCCCTCGCTTAAAACAAACAAAGTATTCCCAGGTGAGAATGTATCTGACACCGATAATGTCCTGCTGTGTGCTACATGTGTGAAAGAGCAACTCTGGACAACGTCCTGATTGTCATCGTGACACTGTGCCGAGCTCATGAAAAGAAACCTGGAGAGAAAGAGAGCTTGTATGTGTGAATGTGTGTGTGTGTGTGTGTGTGTGTGTGTGTGTGTGTGTGTGTGTGTGTGTGTGTGTGTGTGTGTGTGTGTGTGTGCGTGCGCGTGCAGGCATGAATGTGTTTGTTCTGTGGTAATGTTGCTCTTTATTGTTGTTCCAGTGGAGTAGACAGGATTGAAAACTATTATTAGTAATATTAATGCTGCATGATATAATATGTATGCTGTATATACACTGTAGTATTATTTTGATGTTTGAAATTTCCTGTATTTCTATTCATATGTCTGGACATGTTTGTTTTAATAAAAGAAGTGATGATGAGTTTTTCAATTGTTCAAGTGTTCACTGACTCTTGTTGCTCATCATATCAGTGGTGTGTGTGTGTGTGTGTGTGTGTGTGTGTGTGTGTGTGTGTGTGTGTGTGTGTGTGTGTGTGTGTGTGTGTGTGTGTGTGTGTTCACCATTGACTTGCAAAGGGAGCAGGTGTTGGTTAACAACACTTCCTCTGTTGGCTTCCACCACTGTGTGTGTGCATGCGTGTGTGTGTGTGTGTGTGTGTGTGTGTGTGTGTGTGTGTGTGTGTGTGTGTGTGTGTGTGTACGTGTGTGTATAAACAGAGTTAATATGATAAACAGAAAGTGAGTAGGCTGATGCTGTGGTCTGTATTTGCCTAAACTGCAGAGAGAATGAGGCCTTCATCTGATACGCTTATATCTCTAAATTTGGCTTATTTTAATTTATTTTCACGTTTTATCACATCTTAGAAAAAGCCCCCCCCCCCCCCCCTCCGTTTTCCCCTCTACTCCTGTTTTGATTTGCTGTGGATGGAATCTACACTTCCTCCTGTTGTCTTGATAACATGATGAACACTAATCATATCAATACTCCAACAATGAACTGAGCTGGTCTGCTCTCAGTGCTGCTGAAAGATTTGAAAGGCTTTAAAGACCCCTAAAATGTTCAATTGGATGGTGAATAGATAATAATGAGATTCTTTTTTTTTTTTTTCCGGTGCATTCAAAGAATGACTGAAACAGTCATGTCATCATCATCACCTCCCTGGTCTGATTGTTGATTCCCCTCCTTTCCTCCACCACACACCTCTACCCCTCCTCTTCTCTTTCTATTCCACCACAATGACAGAAGTATAATAGCATGGCTCTGTGTGTGTGTGTGTGTGTGTGTGTGTGTGTGTGTGTGTGTGTGTGTGTGTGTGTGTGTGTGTGTGTGTGTGTGTGTGTGTCCAGCAGACCGACCATGTAGCCTAAACGACAGACAATCTTTATTCTAATGAAGAAGGTGCCAAGGTCAAACAGAGAGCAGGGTGATGAATGGAGAGAGAACGCACACACACACAGACACACACACACACACACACACACACACACACACACACACACACACACACACACACACACACACACACCATGTGGCTCACACATTAATTGTGTAGTGGAGCTTCCAGTTGCTCTGCAACTGCAATATTGTGTATGTGTGTGTTGTCATGTTCTTTCTCTCAGATACAAACACACACACACACACATACACACATACACACACACACACACACACACACACACACACACACACACACACACACACTTAAAAGGACGCTTTCCCCTTGAGATGACATTAAACATTATTCTCACGACACACTTAAACAAACCTTCAGTGGAAATAAAATGTGTCTGCAGGTAAAAGCAGAAACGCAGCATGTTCCTGTGTGATCTACAGTCTTTGAATATTCTGAGACAAACTGCCACTAAAGATCAATAAATTGAGTTTGTTGGTGTTTTTCCTTCGTTTTGTAACTGTTGATTATTTATAATCAGGCTGTTTGTTTCTTCTTTGTTCTAAGGCGTGCAGCTCCGGATGGTGGTGTAACTGCACGACCTGTAGGGTTGTAAATTCGACAAGAAAACAATCTTCTATCGTAACTGTTAACTTTTTATTTTTGTAGTAAAGGATACTTTCTGAAGATCAATTTCACATTAATCGTAAATAAAAAAGACAGGAAGACATGGGGTAGAATTTTCTGATTGTCCTCCCACACATGGAAATAAATGCATGATGTAAAAATGCTGCTTCTACAATTTAAATTATGATCATGAGAAATAGGCATTATTTATCAAAATAAAAGTTAAAATAATCTCTACCATGCAGGCTCAGCTTAACATATGGTTAAACCTGCAAAATATAAAAAACTGGTTTTAATTTTTTTTAAATAAATTGATTTAACATTTTCTTTAATTATCTCGTTTTTTTAAATCCAAGATTTAATCGGAATCAGATTTATTGGTCATTGGTTATGTTTCCACATACAAGGAATTTGACTCCAGTTTGAATTTGCTTTCAATGTACACACAATTAAAAAGACATATATAAAGATAAAAGACATACATATATACAGCTAAAGACATATATACAGTCAAAAAAAAAAGATTCCAGCTTTGTTTTGGTAAAAAAAAACAACCTTCAAAATAAGATCAAATTCTGTTGCTGCTGATCGTTTTTAGTCTCTGCTTGTTGTTTTGGAGGGAAACTCTGCAAACATGTTTATAGCCAACCTTGGACTGACATTGGCTCGACGCTCAACGTCAAACTACTTTTAGTTCTGTATTAGATTCCTGCTCGTTTCTCTCTCTCTCTCTGTGTGTGTGTGTGTGTGTGTGTGTGTGTGTGTGTGTGTGTGTGTGTGTGTGTGTGTGTGTGTGTGTGTGTGTGTGTCAGGTTTCAGTCAGACGGTGTTCCTGGGAAGCTGAGGGAGTCTCAAGAGAGACGAGATACAGAGAGAGGGAGGAGGAAAGTTGGCGAGATGCTGCTGAGTCGTGTCTCTTTGTTCTAAAGCAGATATATCCCCGACTTTATCAAGACTGACAGAACAAACGCACAGGAAACAGCCTCCCACAGGACACATAATCCACACACACACACACACACACACACACACACACACACACACACACACACACAAGAAAGACTGCAAACACACACATAGAGGTCTGACGTAAACACACACTGAAAAACACGTATGAACATTTGAGAACGTGCAACACGCACACTTCAACCCACGTGCGCACGCACACCACAACATACTGGAGATATGAAGTATACACTCACTTTGCATGTGTGTGTACTTTTAGAGGACAAAAAGACACACTTAATAGATCTGCAAACACAAGCGCTTTTGCACATGTACTGTAAATACTGTAAAAAAAACACACCCACACACACGCGCACCAAGAAAAGAAACTTATGATAACAAGTAGGAAAATTATTACCATGGACGAGACCAGATGTGCACACACACGTGCACACAAGAAATAAACTCATGTGGAAGGGCCCTGCTATCGTTACACAAAAAGAAAAGCAAAAACTATCAACCAATCAAATCTGAAACTCTTATTATTTTCTATAATTAGAATTAGGTAGCTGTGTTGATCTCTTGAGATTATAACGGTGACACAAGCACAGAGGTAAGTCGGGTGACGTTATCGAGCCATAAAGTGAGTGTAAGGAGGAGGTCGTGGTGGATGGATGGGTCGACAAAACATTAGACTTGTTTTAAACCTTGTTTTTTTTTTTTTTTTTTTACCCATGACTGATCTATAGCCTTAACCGCCTGTTAAAAAAACTTCACCAAACTTCACAAAATACTTATTCTAATCCAAACAATTATCCTTTAACCTTCCCTTTGAGCCCAACTCTAAACAGCAAGGTTGTTGTTTTTTTTCCAACAGTGATTTTTAAGCAGTCTATCTGTGGTACATGGTATGCTCCTGTAGGTCATGTTAAGGTGGGAACAAACCACCTATATAGCATATTTCCTGATAATTAACTCAAATGTTCTTTTAAAAATGTCTTGTTCTTGGTAATTGTGTTTACGGAGGATCGTGATGAAGCCAAAACATTGTTGGTCTGATTGTAAAGTTTTGCAGTCTGCATGTCTTGAACGGCTTTGAAGGCACACAAAAAAAAGAAAGTTTGCTCATTTAAAACACTTAAAATTTTCATTATTACAGAATTATATTTAGTATTTTAGAATTTTATGCGTGATATTCATATTTAATGCTTCCCATTGAAACAACATCGCTGCAAATTGCCTCCTTTGAGTTTCCGTACAGTATTCCTCCCTCAAAGTGCTTCACATTGATGAAGATGAGTTGTTTGGTTATAGAATCATTTTCATTTTGTGCATATTGTTGACTGCTGACGTTATTAATTTCTCTCTTTTGTGTTGTTTTAACTGCTAAGATAAGTGTTGTCGATTTTTCTTTAACCTGTTGAATTTGCTTGTTGTTTAAAGCCACCGCAGTTCTGCAGAGAATTTAGCAGCAGTTTCACCGCGTAAATCTTCGTGTTTCTTTAGAGCAGTACAGAGCTGAAGATAATTTATGTATTTGTTAGGTTGTCTTGTGAAGGAGCTAATAAACAGTGGAAAACAGTCCTGTGACTCGTCCTCGTCCAACTAACATCCGTTACACTAACTACAACTATACAAAAAAGACACACTACGACACTTTAAATCAGACTAAAACTTGACTGAGGTATCAAAACTATTTTAGATGTATACGGAAACACACACACAGACCCACACACACACCCCAACACATACAGACCCACACACACACACCCCAACACATACAGACCGAGTCCCGGAGGACTTCAGCTCTCTGCTCGTATAACAAGCAGCGGCAAATGACAAAACGCGACATCAGGATGTCTCAGTCAGGAAACGTTCAACTCAGTGCACGCACGCACGCACGCAAACACGCACACGCACACACACACACACACACAGAGTAACACAGCAGAGACACACGGCAGCAGCAGAGCTCTGCAGGTCTCTGGAGAGAAGAAAAGGGAATATCAGTCTACAAAGACAAAGAGAGAAGAGAAGAGAAGAGTGTGTGTGTGTGTGTGTGTGTGTGTGTGTGTGTGTGTGTGTGTGTGTGTGTGTGTGTGTGTGTGTGTGTGTGTGTGTGTGTGACAGAGATTTTCCTGAGCTGCAGGAAGTTTCTTTTGTAGGATGAGGAGAGATTTTTGCTCTTTCAAAGTGTTTTTTTTTAAATGATACTCACCTTCATTTCTTTCCCTCTCGTCCTCCTCCTTCTTTCTCCACATTTCGTACTTTCGCTCAGATTTTATTTGATTTCTTCTTTCTGTGTGTTATTTTTTAACAATGCAGAGGTCGCAGATCTTTCTCTACTGAGGATTACGAGAGCATTTAATCTTTTTAGCCACTTTCCCCTTTATTCTTTACTTCCCTTCCTTCATTTATTTCACGAGAACATGTCAGTATATTTTCATTTTCAGGATTTTTTTTTCTGTCTTCCCCTTCTATCATTGTTATTTTGTTTCCTCCTTTTCTTTTTTTTCCATCCATTTCTTCTGCGTTTCATTTCCTCTTTTCCTCTTTAAATTCCTTCTTTTGTCCTTTATTCTGACTGCTTCTTCAGTTCTCTCCTCCATGTGTTATATATCTTCTTCCTTTCCTCATTTATTTCCTTCTATCTCTTTCTTTACCTTCTTATACCTACATTCTCCTCATTCTTCCGATCAGTCTTTTAAAACCTTTTTCATTTTGTCTCTCTTTCCCTCCTCTTTTCATTCATTCATTTATTCTTTTCTTATTTTATTCCCTTTAAATTCTTCATTTCATTTTCTTTCCAATTGTTATTTCATCTTTCATCCTGTCTTTGCTCTCTTCCCTTTTTTCCTCTTATTTTTTCTTATATCCTTCCTTCATGTTTTGCAGTAAGACGGCAGAAAGTATTTTCAATGCATCGACGTTTGCAGCTAAATATTAGTTTTGCTTCTTTCTATTCTATTCTTTTTTGCTTCCTCTTCATCCTCCTCCTCCTCGTCCTCTCCCTCCCTCCTCTCCCTCCTCTCCCTCCCGCCTCCTGTATGGAGGGAGGTTGGGAGCGTTAGCAGCACAGCGAGGATTGCAGCAACAATTACATGTGAAATTAGCCTCGCCTCATAGCCTGCAGTGTAATCCCAGCCTTCTGAGGCGTGGCAAAGTCATCTGTCTCTAATTAAAGATTCTCTCTCTCTCTCTGCCTCTCTTCATCTCTCGCTTCCTCTCCCTCTCCTTCTCCCGGGTTAACATTCGTCTTCATCCATCCTTCTCTCTCTCTGGAAGCAGTGGGGGGTGCTGGGAAGGTTTGGTTCAAAACCCTTCAAATTACCCTTTTTAGCAGGTAAAAGACATTTTTCAAATGTTTTATTTAATTTATAATTCTTTTTACTTTGTCTTCTATATTTCTTGATTCATTATTTTCATCTACTTTGTTTTTTCAAATTTTCCCTGTATTCATCTTTTAAGTTAAACGGCAAACATGAGAAGAAAATTGCAAGAGCTATCAGAAAAAGATTTTGTTAAAACATGTCATAAATAACCGAGAATATTATTTTTGTATGTCTCAACTTCACTTTTGTACTCCATCCATGATGACCACACTGTTGCACATCGTTGTCATGAATAGAATGCTGTCACGTTTCTTTGATCTTTACTGTCTGTCCATATTGATGAAAGAAACATTTGCACTTGTTTTTGGGAGGTTTTTGTTCTTCATTTGAATACTTCCTCTTTCAAAATGACAAAAGACTTCATGGAAATTATACAATGTGATATGATACGATACAGTGTTGGAAAAAGTTATGGATGAAGGAAAAAGGGAAAGACAGAAGAATAGACAAAGAGACACGGCTAAGAGGATAGAGGACTTAAGCCGCCTGTACGTTTCTCAGGCATGACTCTCCACTAGAATGTAACCTAGACTGCATGTCAGTGTGTCAGTGTGTGCGTGTGCGTGTGTGTGTGTGTGTGTGTGTGTGTGTGTGTGTGTGTGTGTGTGTGTGTGTGTTCTCAGCCTCCTGTTGAGGTTGTGCACTCTCACTGTTGCCCTCAGGGTTTAGGATGAAGAAAGAGGGAGAGAAAATACACTGAGGACAGAGAGGGGGGATTTTCTGTGTTTCCATCATACAGACTGATGTTTCTACAGCAGTCTATGCTCTGCTACGGACGAGCTTATCAGTCAAACACTAAAAGTTAGTTGTGTTTACATTTTTGTATGCTCACATTACAAAAATTGTTTTTTTTGTTTTTTTTGCAGTCAGAGTCCATTTCGTTCATTTTATCCAAGACCGTGATCATTATGATGACAAAACACAAGGTGGCAGATACGTTTTTAACGGGAATCTACGAACAAATGGCCAATCATTGATTTTAGAAACTGTTCCTTGTGTGCATGAATGGAGCACATTGATGCGCATGTAGCAGGAGGAAGAAATAACTTTCACATTAAGTATTCCAAGTTATGTCACTTGATGACCATCAGCACCTGAGTTACACAAATTTTTGTGACCGCTGGTACATGAACATTTGTGATTTCACCACGGACCTGAAACTTGAGCAGAGAAACATTCGATCTTTTGTCAAACTTGAGAAATCTGGAAGGAGGACCGTTGAAATGCTTCAGCAATGAAGCAACAAGTCCGACAAGGTGTTTTCAGGAAGGCAGTTTTCCATGGTCAAATCACAAATGTTCACGTACCAGTGGTCACAAAAATGTGTGCAACGCAGGTGCTGATGTTGATCAAGTGACATAACTCACAAAAATTATTGCTTCCAACTGTTTCCTTCACGTTTCTGTGCTGCGCTCCATTTGAGTGCAACAAGACGAGTCTCTGAACTTTTTTTCTAACCACACCAAAAAGACTTAGGTTGAAAAGGTTGTCTTCCAGTAGGAAACACTCACTTTCATTCTTAATGTCTGTGATATCGGGCCGTGATCAGGTGGATGTTGTTACGTGGAGGTAATGTGAGCTGTTCTACTTACAGGCATATGTCAGGGTCACCATATGACTCTGGGAAGAATTAAGGCACTAGCCAGGTTCAAAGTGGTTTAACTGCTTTCATTTAGAGAAATAACGTTGTCTTGTTGTTTTGTTTTCTCTCCGCATCGGTCTGCGTTAATCGGTTCAGTGTCTCTCCCTCTGGTTTAAACCAGAGATAACCAGACAACCAGTGAAAACACACACTGTGTTTGTGTGTACGGCCTCAGACAGAGCTCCTCTGTCGCACCCACGCTGATTGGATTTGGAACCCAGTTAATGAGCAGGTGTGTGTGTGTGTGTGTGTGTGTGTGTGTGTGTGTGTGTGTGTGTGTGTGTGTGTGTGTGTGTGTGTGTGTGTGTGTGTGTGTGTGTGTGTGTGTGTGTGTGTCTGAGTCTGCAGCCCAGCGTTCCATCAGAGCACCATGGGCTATTTGAAATGAGAATTTAGCGGCGGGGATGCACACACACACATATATGCACACACCCATTCACTCCTGATAGCCACTGTAATTAGTTGGACTCCACTGGAACTCGCCACAGGGAGAAAAAGGAGGTGGGGTGGGGGTAAAGGGGGGGGGGGGACATCTGTGATGACTTAATGCAATGAAATAGTTTCAAATAAAATCCTAAATGAAATTTCTGATTTGTCCCATACACATCGTGTGTTAAGTATCGGCTCCATTCGGACCTTCTTGTGATCCTCTCATGCAAAGATACAGTTTCTCTATTATTTAGAGAACTAACAGTAAAGGCTGCCTGATTAATCGTATTAAAAATCTCATTTCTAAATGATGACAATTCTGCCGCACTTTCATCAGTGACATCAGCTGCGTCAAAACAACCGCTTGTACTTTCTACCGAAAAATAAAATGACCATGTGACGTTACACCATGTGATGCAGAGCAGCAGAAACGGCAGCGAAACGCAAACGTACAGAAAAATACTCCTTTTTATGTTTAGTGTCTGATTCATGAAGCTGAAGACAAGAGCGTTCATCAGGTAAATGAGTGCAATAAACACTCATACTAAAAAAAAATATAATTTTGGGAATCATGATCCCAATTCTAAGCAAGATACACTTATTTTATCCAGAATCGCGCAGCCCTACAAGAAATGCAATCATGTTAATGGAGAAAGGTGTTAGCCGTCTTATTGTTGATGTCATCAGATACAACCGTGTTCGAGCTGCGATTCGGAACTTCTCATCAAGCTGTTTGCTGCAAGAATGTATAAACTAGCCAATAGGAAGTTACACCGGGATTTTATTCATTCTTCTCAAATATTTTACTAATTTCTTGACGGAAAAATTTGAAGGTTGAGTCATTCACAAATATATCAGCTGATTGTGAACGATCAGAACTTCTCTAATGCTTTTGTTTTCTATTATTTCCTTCTGCACTTCCACCTCTGGCAGTTTTTCATTTGTAATTTAAACTTCAACTGATACCAAATGTGTTTCTATATGATAAAGAGACATCAAATGTGTGCGAATGTGCTTTCATTGTGTGTGTATGTATGTGTATGTGTGTGTGTGTGTGTGTGTGTGTGTGTGTGTGTGTGTGTGTGTGTGTGTGTGTGTGTGTGTGTGTGTGCGCTTGCGTATTATGTCCATGCTTTAATGTTTGCCTGAGCATGTTTATTAGCCGTCTGTGTGTTTGTGTGGTTATTTCTGTGTCTCAATCAAATATTGCCACGGTCTGTGAAATGTCTCTCTCTCTCACACACACACACACACACACACACACACACACACACACACACACACACACACACACACACACACACACACACTTCTGGGGAAATGAGACTTGGCTCCGCCTCCTGTGGACTCGGGGCCAGAACCTTGATCATCTATTGGCTGAACTACAGGGCCCCTTGATGTGTGATTGGTTGACAGCAGCTACAAGGTCCGATGCTTGTTTCATCTCCCTGTAGACCCTCAACACACACACACACACACACACACACACACACACACACACACACACACACACACACAGAGAAAATAAGCTGCACACACCATCTGGATACACACAAACAAATCAGGGACACAGAGATGAAACACACTGGAAAAACTGTACCCACATTAATCAACATGCACACAAGAAAAGATGAACTAGGGGGAAGCAGAAACACACACGGTAATGCAATCATGACAGAGATGAAAGAACTGACTCAGAACAAATGAAGAAAAGTTCACTGACAAGATCAAATCAAACAGGAAGTAACTTCCCCACAACTCCTGCCAAAATCGAATAAGATCACAAAATATCTGTATACTGACTCATACAGGAAGTGGGAGGAGCCCGAACCAAGTCCAAGTGCCACTCAGTCATGCAGGGTCGAGTCAACTTTAATAGCATGTGGGCCAAATAGGAAAATCAGTCATCTCCTGACCACACAAAAGAGTGCAAACACCGGTTTATTCCTCGTTAAAGCTGGCAAAGTAAATAACTACCTGTCAGTCTATTAGCTCAGGAATTGAGATTTTTTTTTTTTTTTACAATTAACTTTATGTCTCTTTAGCTTCAAGAGAGACATTTTGAAACGTTTTGGTAGAATAGCTAACGTGAGATTCTCTGTGACCAACACATACTGTCGCTTACACACGCACAGGGTTTCCTTAATCTGAGAGAGTTAACATGCTAAATGCCGCTGACATAATTCAGTTTGTTTGATGACCTAGAAAAAGTGCAGAAACTGAAATATTTCTTCCTAATATTACATGTCAAAACTTATTTTTAAATGTTTCTTAATCTACAAACTG
>NW_027185318.1:11850830-11863330 GCF_022577435.1 Embiotoca jacksoni | reverse complement strand
CCGTTACCATGGCGTCCATGTCCATCAGCCAATCCCACAGCTCCTGGTACTCGGCCTCAAACTCCTGCAGACTGAGGACGGCGAGAGAAATAGAGGGAGATTATTGAGTTGAATAAGTGTAATTAAATTTTCTTCTTTGCCGTTATTCATATTGTCTTTTCCACGTGTTCAACTTTCTGTTATTGTTTCTTCTATTATTGTAATATTGTTTTGTCCTGCGGCGATGGCAGACATATGCGTCTTGTTGTGGTGATAAGGCATGCGACTAAAAATGCAAAGTGAAATGAGAGAGACAATGACGAATAAATTCTAACTCAGACAGACGGAGAGAGAGAAAAACAAAGAAAATAGTCTGTTCAGAACTGAAACTTAAATTTATTCCAACAAGAATTTAGGAACACCTCAACCGTGTTTGAGACTCTTGTGTGGCAACATCTTCCTGTGATGGTACTTCTGCCAGTTTTTACAGGTAAACCCAACGAGCAGTTAACAAAAAGGAGCGATTCCACTTTGTAAAAGGTTATTGTGTTATCTATAAAAATGTCAGCTGACGACAGTAAACTAAATGTCAGGTGGAAGTGCAGACTTGTTTCAGTCCAGATTCTTTTGCTCTTCTTTATGGAAACACAAAGTCAATCAAATGTTTCCAGAAGACATCAAAAGCTCATTTCATGTTTTAGATCATTTTACATTTATATTTTGGTTCACAGGGTGTGGGCCAATGAAAAAAACAATCAATCATCAGTCCTGTGATTGCAATACTGAATGGTTATTCAACCAATCTTCCCAACATTTGTCGGACCTTTTTGCAATTTTGCAAGATTACTGCAAGTTCTCTGAAGTAAAGTTACTCAATCGAAGCTGTGCTGAAGGCATTACAGCAAAAAGTAAATCTTTCTAAACCAGACTTGTTTTATCAACAAACAAAACCTCCTCATTCTCGTCAGCAAAGCTCTTCAGCCTCTTCTCTCATAATCACAACTAAACGCATGTCAGTTGATCAGAAGAAACTGTAAACTAGGAAGTGGCGGGGTTTTGTTGGAATAGTAACGTCATGAGTATCAGGCAACCAATCAGCGCCTCCCTATGTCGATCTAATGACAGTTGTAACAGACTGCCCTTTTGTTTTTGGTTTACTGTATGTGCTGAATTAATATGATTTAAAAAGCATTTAAAGCACTTAACCTTAGTTCTGCATTATCGTCACAGACTGTGTGTTTTGTTGCTGTGTCACTTTTATGACTTTTATGATTTTTTTTTTTTTTTTCTGCAACTTTGGAGGTCATGGATGTTTAAGTTCATAAAATAAAAAAACAACTATTACATTTCCAGCTCTTTGTGTGATGTGTACAACTATCATTATAACAAGTGATAACACACGACTCTTTCTTTATTAGGTAGTACTTTTTACAGCAAAAAAAAACTAGATACTTTTGAGAACAGCTGCTGCAAAAACAATAATTTTGGATTGAAACAATCTCAAAAAGACCTCAGTAAAATCCTAGAAGGAATGCATTATCGCCTTTAGTTTAGGTATGACTAGGAAAAAACCTGCGCACACTCGCTGAACATACGAGTTACCATATGATCTCCTGTAATCACACTGATCAATTATATGGATATCAAGATATTGCTCCCCTGACAGTTTTCTGCAGTCTGCATATGCAAATGAATTAGTTGTTTAATTTTTTGTTTCATAAAATGGGTGTATGATGTTTCTTTGTCCTTTTTTACCTCCTTTCTCACTCCCATTCTCTTTCCTTCATTCTCTGGCTTCATCCCACATCCGCCCCTATCATCCTTATTCATCCTCCTCTTCCTCATTCTTCCAACCTCTCACATTTGTCATTGCCTCCCACATCTTCCTCTCTTCATCTTGCCCCTTTTTTTGTTCGCTTCCTCCTCTTCTCATTTCCCAGTACTTCCTCCAGCTGTTCCTCCCTCTCTCCTCTTCTTTCCCACATTATCTTTCCTCTTCCTCCTCCCTGAGCCTCCCCGTGTACACCCTCCCCTTTCCACCCCCCCCATCCCCCTCCTCCCTCCTTCCTCGTCCTCTCACCTCCTCCTCCTCCTCGACACAGGATCACATCAAATATTTATGCTGCTGGAACAGGGGCTGATAGCTCAAACACACACATTACTGTCAGCCGTTTTGTTAAGGTGTGTGTGTGTGTGTGTGTGTGTGTGTGTGTGTGTGTGTGTGTGTGTGTGTGTGTGTGTGTGTGTGTGTGTGTGTGTGTGTGTGTGTTTATTATTTATATATTCGCTGGTTTTCGGTCTCGGCGGGGATCGCCAACATGTTTCTCAACATTAGCGGTGAAATTGTTTGGAAGTCTCCGGTCGCCGCCGAAGACAGTTTGACAGCTCTGTCAGGCCCACAGCGTTTCCACGACGACACACAAACACACACACTACACGTACACACCAGTCAGGGCGACCACACATTAAGAGACGCTCTCCGAAGCGCTCGCTTGAAAACAATAACCCAAACACACACACACACACACACACACACACACACACACACACACACACACACACACACACACACACACTGATAATCACAAGTACACACACACAGTTACCCAGAAAGCCACACACACATTCATCACAAGTACACACAGACACACAAAAAAGCTTGACATGCCATCGAAGTAGAGAGACTATGAATGAAATTACAAAAACAAGAACAAATAAAAAAAAAAAATAACTGAGGGACAAAATTCTAACTCTGTGAGTATTTACTGGGGTGAACACATACATATTTACTTCTATACCTGTTATTATGATGCCCATAATTCCCTGTAGAGCTGAACCTTGACCCTAAAACTAAGTCCTAAGACTAAAACTAAGTGAGGACCTGACAAATCACCTTTAAATGTCCTTACTTTCCAATTTTTTTCACTTTCTAAAAATGTCCAGTATTTCATTAAATGTCACCATTCACCAAAAAAGTCTTTATGTACCTAAAAATTTCCCAAATTTCCACACACTGTATGTACTGAAACTCACAGAAAAGAGGAAAAAAAATGACTGACCCTTCTAAAATAATCATATCACATCTATTAAATATCTCATAATTACAAGATTACAAGAGACATGGTCATATTTTGTATTTTTGTTCGTACATCCAGTGATACACAGCAAATAAAACAAAAAACAACTGTTGATTCGATATGCTGGCTGAAAAAAAACAGGGCTTATGTTATATATGTTATGTTTTCTAATGTGTCTATGTTTCGTACTTTTCTTAAAAAACAAGCTGAAGCTCATATTCATTTCATGAACTTGAGCAGCACCATCGCTCCTGTCCTCTTCAGGACACTGATGATCGATCACCGACTTAATCTTTTCTCGAGATCGAGACCTGTTCTTGTAGGGTATTTTTTCATTTGTGAATTTAATGCACTTATGATGATCCTCATTCCCTGAAAGCTTCCATTTTCCTACACTGTCCTCAGATTACTAAAATGTTCGTTCTCCCTAAAAATGTCTCTACTTTTCCAATATGTCTTCACTTTCCAAAATGTTCACATTTTGAAACTTCCCCTGGTTTCTGAAACAGACCCGACTTTCTCACATTTAAAAAAAAAAAAAACGCTCTCAAATTACAAAAGCGTCCTTATGTTCCGTCTTCGCTTTCTAAAAAAAATCTCCCCCCTTCTCCAAAGTACTTCTTCCCCCTTCTACCTCCGTCTCTCCTAACGTCCCTCTTTTTTTTGTTTCCCCTCCTCACCAGTTACAGAGAAGTCAAATCTTCCAACATCTTTCCACCTGCTCCCCCCCCCCCACACCCCTTCTTTGTCCCACCCCTTCCCACTCCTCCTCACACACTCCTTCGCCGCGAGTGATTCTCAATGAAATCAAACCTAAAACAGAGAAGAAGAAAGCGAAGGAAGCGAGCGCTGCTTCCCTTCCCCCGAGGCGGCGTTCCTCATTATGCGCCGAGCAGAGCGGCCCTTTACCGACTCAGACAGATGAAGCAGATACAACACTCGCCCAGATTGTTTTCTCTTGTCGTTTTTTTCCACCAGCACCACCTCCAACCCCCCTCCCCCTCCCTCCTCCTCCTCCTCTTCCTCTTCTCCCCCGGTTTCCGTCTTGTTCTTGCACTAATGTTAACTAAATGCTTTGTAAAACAGGATCTCTTGGGGGGGGGGGGGGTTGTAGAGAGAGGGGTTGGGGGGGCAGAAGACGACAAAACAGACAAATCTGAGAGGGAAGGAGCAACGCAGCGCCACTGCGGGGCTGCGTTCGACGCCGGGAAACGTTACGCGAAGCGTTTGAAGTGTCAGGTACGCTTTCTGTCACATGGCGCTGACGGAGCGCGTGGGAGCGTTACGGAGAGCCTTTTCTGACACTCAGTCACTTGAGGAAATTTTGAATTATAGGAATCTATCATTCCTTTCTACCTCGTCATAATTCCAGTCAACACTGGAAATAATAAAACGAAGCGGGTATCGTGTGAATTTGTGTAAATCTGAATCTAAGTTTTGAACTACTCAGAATGTAAATGACGTGCATCTGCTGAGGTTACGTGTAGTTACAGGTGTGTGTGCGATGGTGTGTGGAGGTGTCCGGTGGGGAGCGGAGACTGGAGGTGCTGCGAAGTTCTCAGTTGGAACTAGGACACATTTGTCAGGCTGCGGGTATGAACCCGACTGTGTTTGGTAAAGTTAAACTTAACAGTGGGCTGGAAGTCAAGTGTTTCACTCCCCCTCTGTGGTTTGAACATTTCAAATCTGTTGCACCTGTGTTCTCTGAGGGGAATGGTTGGTTGTGGATAGAAGTGTCAGTGATGTTCAACATTACAGCAGCAAGATGGGAGAGTGAAACCATTTAGTATAGCAAAAAGCAGGTTTTTACTCCTTTCTGGCATTTTGTTCACCACTGTCCAACATTTTTATCAAATATTTTGTTTGTTTGTAGCTTAACAGGATAATAAGTTCCAGATAGTCTTTTTAACAGGTGTAAAGAGCAGTCCGTTCTCATTCCCAGGATGACAATTAGTAACGTTTTGTTCAAGTCTGCAGGCGTCTGAGATGCACACAAGGTAACCCTGCGGCATCGGTGTTGTAACCACTCGATTTGAAAAAGGCGGTCAGGTGAAGAACATAAAGGGTGAGAAAGTCCGCTTCAGGAGTGAAGGTCAGGGTGTTTGGACCAATGACACAGGACTTTCACCCATGCAGGAGACCGGTGTTTGTGTCTGTGTGAAAATAAAGTCAATGTGAATTTATCTTAAGTAGCCTACACTTGTAAAGTTCTGTAACGTGTTTCATTTAAGTAGCGTATGTCAATTAACCGACGTAAAGTTATTTAACTGAGTAAAACACTTATTTTAGCCCAAATCATGATCTTTTCCTGAATCTATTCACATTGTTTTGGAGCCTAAACCAAATCTATCTTGTGTGTGTCTCTGTCGGTCTTTGTCACCGTGGGCATGGCAACAGGTTGTATGGACTCCACTGGATGTTAATTGAAACTACATGCAGCAACACAGCTAAAAGCGACAATAGGTTCCTAAATTTTAGACTCTGGCTTTGCGGTACGGCTAAGATTGCATGCTATTGGTCAACAGTGCAAATTTGCAGATCAAAGTTTACCCAACAAAGAACTGTACTAAAATGAGCTGAATTTGATTCAAAATTTTGCCTTTTTAAATCATTTACATGGGCCATTGTTATTTTTTTTCCCCTACTGACCGCTGTGTATATGTATTTTAAGAATTCTATACAAGTGCTACATCTTAAACAGGTTTTAGAATAAGCACCTTGTAGCCAAGTCTAAACTTCTGGTTAGAACGAACAGTGTCTCTCCAGTCAGGCTTACATGGATAGATTTGCCATCATACTCCACTTTCCTACTTCCTCGCTCACTCCCTCTCTGCTGCCTGCTGCTGCAACGGCGATAGCGGCTGGAACCGCTGTCTCTAATTCATCATCGTCCATACAGAAGGAAGAAGAGAGGGAGGAGGAGGAGGGGAGAGGAAGACATGCAAGGCCCTAGGAGAGAGAGAGAGAGAGAGAGAGACGAAGAGGAAGAGGAAGAGGAAAGAGTGGAGGAAGAAAGGTTGGAAAAGAGACAGGATGGAGGGCGAACAAGAGGAAGTAAAGGAAAGGAAAAAGGGAAGAAATGGAAAAGTAGGGATGAAAAAGTAAAAGAGAGGGAAGGGAGTGACAGCTGGAGGGGGGAAAAAAAACAAAGAAGAGAAAGAATGCAAACTGAAGGAAGAGGAAGACAGTGAGTGAAAGTGGAAGAAAGGAAAGGGAGGATGAGGAGGACAAGAGAGGAGGATGAAGTGAGGGAATGAAAGGTTGAATGAGTCATATTGGCAGCCGTCACCTTTCAGTCAGAGACTCTGCTGGATTTATGAGGTGATTCACTGACACTCGTCTTGTTTAATGGATTCATCCTACAGAGACATTAAAACCAAACTGTCGATAAGCAGCAGCACAGAGGCCACCGCTGACATTCACTCATTCATCCAACAGACATTAAAGCCAAACTGTCGATGACCAGTGCTTTGTGGCACACTGACATTCACTCATTTACCCATCTCATGTAATCAGACAGTCATTTATCCATTAACCCACTTATTTTCTAGTTCATTCATCCATTATATCATGCATTCATTATTTTCTTTGCTTACCCAAATATCCGTACATTCAGATTTACTTATCAATTCATGCATTCATAATTCACGTGCTCAATCATGCACTCATTTATTTATTCTTCTCGTAATTTATGGATTTAGTTACTCATTCTTTTATTTGTTCATTCACTTATGCATCTATCAAATACTATGTCATCCTTTCACATGCTTTTTACTCACTTAATCATTCATTCATTCATTCATTTATTTCCTCTTCCATTCATTTCATATTTCTCCAATCATTTGCTTATTAATAAATTGATTATTTCACTCATTTATCGATTCATTGTATTCACACATCGGCCTCTTCTGCAGCTACAGAAATGGAAGAATGAAATAAGGCAGATTTGTTTATAGGATGAATGATTATAGCAAGAGAATTCATGTGCTTATATGAATGAATGAATGTCCATTTGATCATTATTTTTGTTCAAATACATTGTTTTTATGTGCAAAAGGCTTCATATCTTATTTGGACAAAATTTTGAACAGGTCTCATATTTTGTTATTTTAAACATCAATGAGATATAAAAAAAAAAAGTTGAGATTATTTTTAATATTAAAAAAGCAATAAGAATTATAAAAAATGATATCATGGTATAAAACTTTTTTGCCAATAGAACAATATTTAACTAAAATTACAAATACTGAAAAAATATTTAAGAAAATGGCAATATTAATAAGAAAAAAGAGCAATATTTTCCATTCCCTCTAAATTTCATTTTTGGTATTAATTTGGACATAGATATGTATAGAGATATTTTGTGCGAGATCAGTAAATAATTCAGTCTGACCTTCATTTTCTTTACAACTGAACCAAAACCAGAAATCTCAACTGAGCTCAACTCGCAGCAGCGAAAGAAAAACATGTAACATCCAATTAATATGAAACTCATCACACACACCACTGAACTGGACATACACACACACAAATGTAAATCTGAAACGCGGCAGCTGACATATGAATAACCAATTAGTGTCCGACACATCCAATGTAAATTACCGAAATATTACACAGCGGTCTCAGAGGGCTGAAAAACACAAACAGAAACAAAATAAGTCTTTCATTTAGATTTGTGGTGCCTCTTTTCACTACGGCACATAAACAACTCGGACAACTTAAAAAATAAAATAAAAAATCGCATGGAATCCAACTGGTTTTGATTTGTGTGTTTGTGTTTGTGTATTTGTGTGTTTGTGTGCATGCACTTACGACACACCGCATCCTCCGCGTAAGTTACCATGACGACACACTGACAACACCCACAAAGTCTGCAGAAGACAACATGCTATCGACTCACAGGGAGCAATTTAAGCTCCACTCCTTATTTGCATACACACAACTTGGTGTATGTTTTCATTTTAAATATATGTATGTGTGTGTGTGTGTGTGTGTGTGCCCTGCGTGTGTGTGTGTGCCCTGTGTGTGAGTGATAACCACGGAGGGAGGCTCCTCAAAGCCAGGGATGAAACGCCGACAGGCAGCGTGACCAAAGACGGCGCTCGCCGAGCCGAGCCTGTCCACGCCAGATTACTGCTGTTAATGTTCGTACTCTGTGTGTGTGCATGATCACATTCAACTGGGTGTGTGTGTGTGTCACATGTTACTGTGGTTGTTATGTCTCTGTCTTGTTTGTCTGTTTCTCCTGTCACAAGAGACAACAATGACCTTATATTCTCCTCTTTTTGTGCGCGTGTATTATTTTCACAGATCAGGATTCACCGATCAATTTTTATTTATTTTTTTCGCACATTTGCAGTTGATGATTTTACCATCCACAGCCTGAAAACTCGCAATGGCTACCTATGCGGACTTGGACACACAACATTCCCAAAAGCTAAAGAACGGAGAGACTGTAGCGAGTCAGGCTAACCATTTTGGTGTAACTACTTAAAAATTCATGTCAAAATTGCACCCCCAAGTGGACAAGTTATTATTATTGCATGTTTAAAAGAGTGTCGGCAGAATTGGTGGATAAACAGTCAACAATTATTTGCTGAAAACCTATCTGGGAGTTTTCTTGAATGCTGACAAATTAACTTTTGTAAAAAGTATCAATTATTCAAATTCTATTAACAGCTGCTGATATTGGTTTTTAAATATTTATATATATTATAATACACTAAACCAGTTAAAGAGGCTAATAGAAAAGCAGCTAGACAGGAAGTGATATCTACTTTGTCCTTTTTCTGTTTACCTGTTGTTCCTGGCCAACTGACTGTAGTGCCTCCTGTTGGTGGATGTCGGGTAGTGCAGGCTCCTCAGTTTGATCGCCATCTGCTCGAGGGCGACTCGCTGGGCTTCACACTGACTGGAGATCAGCTCCGCCTGGAAGACACAGAGCAGGACATTAAGGCACATGACAAACTGGATATATTTACAATCTGTTTACAAAATGAACTCCCACTTTCACTTAATTTCTGCAGCAGAAAAGTGTGTTCAGTTGAGCTGATTCCTTGTTGCATACGTCGGACCAGAAGTTTAACTTTTGCAGAAGTGTGATCCTCTATCAAGCTTCAAGCATTTCCTGAATACCCACTGAAAATGTAATGAGCTCATGAACTTTCCATGGGCATCACACACAGGACAAGTTGAAATGAGTTGTAAAATGTACATTAAAAGCACTACAAACACACATATACAACAGCGGCTTGGCACTGGCTGCCCTGAAAGGCAGATTTACACAATAAACGTTGACGCAGCAACACTGGTATTCATAATCTCAATGTAAACATCCACACAGTCTGGATGATGAAAGCATTGACTGCTGACAGTCAGTGTTTACAGACAAAGAAAAGCCAGAACATCCACCAACTGTTCCCAAAGTCCAAACCAAACACAGAGAGGCAGCATTTAGTTATTAGGAACCTGCTGTAGATCAGTTAGAACCAAGTCAGGCCAGTTTCAATGTAACTTAAGTTACTTTTAAAACAAGATCCATCACAGAGTAACAGACATTTTAGATCTTTTTAATACCACATACAACAAAATGTAATATCTTTTTAATTCAAATCAGAGACTGGCAGAAAATCCATATCAACAATAAGATATATAACTATCCAATATGCACATAAGTTCATTGATAACTACATGATTTTTTTTGTTTATATCCCACCTGTATTAAAAAATAAATCTTGGCAACATAATTATTCTATTAACATTACCTGGACCAGGTTAAGGGGAGGAAAACTGGTCAATTAAACCAATATTAGGTCACATTTTTACTAGAACCGACACTTTATGAGTCCATGAGCTAGTCAATTATAACTAACTATAAGAAATAATAGTTTGTACTGATGCTGCATGATGAAAGCAAAAGCAAAAAAGAGGAATCTTGCAGTACAGTGTCTCTTGTCTATAGATGTGTCACGTCTCCGGTCAACCTGAAATGTTGTTTAAGAAAAAAGTTTACTAATGCTTACTAATGCTGCTCAAGAGAGAACACAAATATTCACAATCTTTATAAGTTAAAATTAAGACTTCTTAAGTGACCTTAATTCAATGCTTTTTGAAACTTCTCATGACCTGCTGATACCCCGCGTTAGATGAGAAGAACAGAAGAGACGGCTGCTTTGCGACCAGAATCAAAGTAGCCCCGCAAACAACCTCATCGTCCTCTGAAAGTGAACGGAGTGTGTGTGCATGCTGAAGTCGTGTGTCTGAGTGGAGGGATCATCTTCCGCTGAGTGTGATTAGCTGTTTATTGCAGATGAATGAGATTTGGTCCGTGCCATGTTTTTGACGGACGTGCCCTTTAAAACCCTGCAAGCGGCCAACAAGCCACTAGAAACGCACTCCACACTTATCCCGCGCTCTCGTCTCGGCTTGACACACACACACACACACACACACACACACACACACACACACGCACACTCATATGTACATGTGTATGCATATAAATGTATAGACACACTCTGATTTCATACACACATCTCGCAACACAAAATCACCCATAAAAACCCGCACACACACACACACATTTAGCATGAATTGCTTTTCTCTGGCACAAATTACCCCTCGTACACACAGTCCCATCAAGCCCGCTCAAATGTTCCCATAAAGACACACACACACACAAATTGACCATGAATTGCTCCACATACGCAAAAATAAACATATTCACACATGGTACATGAATCGCTGCTCTTTCTCGCAAATTATCCGTCACACACACACACACACACACACACACACACACACACACACACACATCACAGCTAGTCGCACTCAGTATCCAGACACAATCATATAGAGGCACTCAACGCGCCGCTCAGATGTAATTGCATACAAACTATATGGAGATGAGGCTTCAATTGAACCAATGAAGGCAGAGTGAGTGTGTACATACAGCAACACACACGCACAAACACACAGAGAGAAAGACACACACACACACATGACCGCCTGCTTTTTCCTCATTCAGTAACAATCTGAATAAAGTGTTGTTGCGTCGCGTCGCGTTCGCCGTCCGATCTACTTAGCAGACCCGACGGAAGGATCTGGAAAGGTCATCCAATCTGTGGAAGGCAGAGCCGCTCAATCAGAGAGCTAATAAACAAACCGGCAATACACAATCAGCGGCACTGTCTGTGTTAAGGTGTGTTTGGATGAGAGTATGTTTTGTTTGTGTGTGTGTGTGTGTGTGTGTGTGTGTGTGTGTGTGTGTGTGTGTGTGTGTGTGTGTGTGTGTGTGTGTGTGTGTGTGTGTGTGTGTGTGTGCTGCTGCTGTTACAGAATTGAAACTAACTGGAAGCTCTCAGGACAAAAAAATAAATAAAAAAATCTCACTTTGCCGAAATGTCTCTCAACTTTCCTTCATTACTTCTCTCTTGGTTGCGTTTGCGGGCTGTTTGCTGGCTGGTTAGCGAGTCAGAGAATCAGTCAAGTTGCTCATTAGTTGGTTGGATTATTTATTTTTTCTCTCTGCTGATGTGTTCCATCAAACAGCTTATAACGCTGAAGCCGGGCCCACATTTACATTTATAAAGTTATTTTGATTTAGGTGAATAAAGACATTTATCAAGCAAATTAAAGCATGAGTGACCTTGATTACATTTATATGCTCAGTGAGGGACAGCCAATCAGATAGATGGATTTTATCCTGGCATCCAGCCTTTAAGAAAATCTTTGCATTTTCTTTGTGATTTTTCTTCTTTTACAGGTTAAGTGGCTGAAATTGCCAAAAAAACAAACAGGACAAACAAAGGAAAGTCTGATGCTTTTCAAGGCGATGCGTCAGAAAATATTGACTATAATAATATAATAATGCATCTAGAAACACATTGAGCACAAACAAAGATGCAGAACCGTGCAAACACAATCAATTCCGAATCAATATGTTTTCATCTTTCGGTGCTAAACTTGAAATTTGATAGCAGAGGACAGACTTTTAGACAAAGTTACTTGCTGACAAAAAACTTCAAAGTTATGAGAGTAAATTGTCGGAGCTACGAGGTTGTGATGTCCGTCAATCAGCGAGAAGGTCACTAATGGAGTCAGTCACACACGCAAAGAATCTGTTCAGTTTTCAGAATTCAGTTATTTTATTCTGACGTTTGCATCAAGCAAGCGAAGACAATCTTAGGTATGAAAAAGCCAATTACATCCATAACAGCTGACTAAAGCCATAATG
Organism: Embiotoca jacksoni; assembly: GCF_022577435.1. Taxonomy (NCBI): domain Eukaryota; kingdom Metazoa; phylum Chordata; class Actinopteri; family Embiotocidae; genus Embiotoca; species Embiotoca jacksoni. The sequence continues at coordinate 11,851,039 of NW_027185318.1, read as the reverse complement.
AAACACACACACACACACACACACACACACACACACACACACACACACACACACACACACACACACACACACACACACAGCGAAGCAATTTCTCCTGGACGCCTTGAGGACACAGAGCTGGAACACATCGACTGTTTAAACACACGCACACACACACACACACACACACACACACACACACACACACACACACACACACACTGATGAGT
>NW_027185318.1:11818330-11845830 GCF_022577435.1 Embiotoca jacksoni | reverse complement strand
ATGAATGTTGTGACATGCAAAAGTCAATTTTCCCCATTGTTTAATAGATTGCATCTTTAGAAACAGACTGACTGCAATGAAGCCAGAAATAAATAATTAGAAAAGTCACTTTATCCTTTTCCAGCAGACTTTGAGGTCTCCAGTATCATCTCATAATTTAATATAAATATGACAGTCATCACTGTTTACTACTTGTAGCTGCTTTTGTTGTTTTTGTCATCTCAATAACAACCGTATCTCAGGGACAGATATGACATGTGCCGGCACGTGATGAAAACAAAGGCATGAAGACGATAAGAACCATCTTCTTACAGGAAAAAATAAACTCGAAAATTCTAAAGTAATCCATAATCTAGTAAATCATACAACCTTCCAACAAAATAAACTTGTTACTGGCAAATGGCTTTTACTATTACTAGTTTACATAATTGGGATAAGTATGTTTTAAAGCTTGTGTGCTTGATTGGCAGGTTCACAGAGTTGGTGCTCGTCTGAACACTAACTTTGCTCAACAGTCACCGTTTCTCCTTCAACAAAAGTGACAAATACTCTATATTTTTCCCTGGGGCGCACACACACACACACACACACACACACACACACACACACACACACACACACACACACACACACACACACACACACACACCAACACAAAGGTCGCTGACACGTCTCTGTGCTGAATTAGCTGATCTCCCAGCATGCTCTAGTGATGCAGACCTAAAACACTATTAAGAAAAAACGTCAAGCAGCCCAAAGAGAGAGCAGAGGGAAAATGATGATCACCTGAAAAATCAATAAGATCTCTCCAATCTCTGCTCTCTCTCTCTCTCTCTCTCTCTCTCACACACACACACACACACACACACACACACACACACACACACACACACACACACACAGACTCGTGTTTACACCACTTCAGAGGACATTGCATTGATTTATAGTCGTTTCAAACTGAACCGCTGCTTGTCTGATCCAAACCTCGTATACTAACCTTAAACCTGAAATTAAAGATTTAAATTGTGGGGACTTTCATTTTGATCATTGAAGGAGCACAAGTCTCCACAATGTACCATACAGACTTGTGTCCCCAAAACGCAAGTTATACAGGAATACTCAGACACGCTGAATCATGAGGGCAGATGAACAACATGAAGGTTTTCAAAGATAATTACAGGACAAAAGAGGTAAACTGGTAAAATGTTGGGTGGAGGAAGGAGAGAGCAAAGAGAAAGAGGGGTGGGGGTGGGTGGGGGGGGTTAGAGGAGGGAAACAGATGGAAAACATCTAAAGTCTCCAGCAGTGTTTTAGTAATTTATTTAGTGTTTATCTTCCTCTCTGTTAATTCATCCGAGTATCAGATGATGTTAGTTTGTCTGTGTGTCTATACAGATAAATTAAAAGGAAATGTGTTTTTTAAAGAGAGGACAGAAAGGGAAGACATTTTTAGTCGGGATTTTGGAAAGAGAAAATGTTTTCAGAAGGTTTTTTGTAAGCATTGACATGAAAGATGTTTTTTTTTTTTTTTTTTCTTTCTCGCTCATAAAGGTTTTAAGAAAGTGATGAGACATGTTGGAAAGTGGAGCCCTTTTTTGGAAAATGAGGAAATTATAAGAAAATCTGAACTTTGGTTCATTTTGGGGAAGAAAAGATCTGTTTTTAAAATGAAGATATTTTCATTTAGGACATTTCTATTTTAAAAAATAAATGAAATTAAAAGATGGCAGGGACATTTTTAGAAAGTTAAAAAAAAAGCAAGGAAAGGACAAGTCTCCTCATAAGTGTGTCCACAAATAGTGTGAGCGTCTCCAAACACAGAAAACAAAAGAAATTTTAAAAAATTACAATCCACCGTCAGCAGAATCTACATGGTTTAACACGCTGCCTTCTTGTTGTTTTCTCCTCCGTCCATCCCTCCATCATCCTCCGTCCATCCCTCCGTCAGGTGGAGTGACCTTGTATTTCATTTACTGATAATTACATGGATTTATTCCACCGAGAGGCTTTAATTAGAATGCTAGAAATATTGATTGCCTCTATCATCTCCCTCTCTCCTCCACTCCATCCCTCCTCTGCTCTATCCCTCCATCTGTCCATCCCTCCATCAGCCCCCAAACTGAATCAGACAGAAGCAGAGGGAAGTTAAAGGGAGAGAGACAGAGAAAGGTAAAACAACAAAGAAGAAAAGATTGCACAAAATACAATGATACTGTACTCTGTTAACAACTAAGTACAAATTATGTTATTTTAAAAGTATCACTTTGCTTGTCCTTGTAATTTGAATTCATGTCTTATTATGTTAATTATATTTGATTGTTATATTTGTAAATTAAAAGTTTCAATAGAGACATTTATTTAGAATCAGATCATTTTTGTTTCATCTGAACAAAGAAAAACAAACTGCATCGATGATTGAAAACAAACTAAATTAACATTTCGCAAACATTTGGAAAATAAGTTTTAACTGTTCATGTCAGTTTAAATACAAACTCCCAACCAAATGGTTAAATCATATAGGTACTGCGGAATGCAAACGCATGGCTTTTAATAAGCTTCCTTTAGCTTCTAGATTTGTTTTTTTTGGCACATTTCCTGATTGGTTAAGTTGCGGGCTTTGCAGCAGCAGCAGGAAGAAGCTCTGATAGATACCCACTGTACACCTGCTCTGCACTAAACTGCACACAGACACCAACCAGGAGGGCAGGTGGACATAAACAACTCCAGTGGGATCATATTGTTGCCAACAAATTCACTATATCAGCTTTAAAAAAAGTTAAAGAAATGTCTAAAAAAATCAAAAACAAGAAGCTTCAAACTAGCAATTTAAATTTTACCAAGAACAACAAGCCTATTCACTCGCAGCTCAGCTCCTAATGATAGAAAAGCAAGTGCTGGTATTGGACACCAAAAGCTGGAGATCTCATATTGATTATTTATTATGTAACTTGATAATTAATTACATCCGTAAGTCCTCATCATAAATGCGTTGTGGGAATGGAAAGAATGTTTTCTTGCACACGGGGCATCGAGGAAAAAAAAAAACAGAGAGCAAAATTAAATGAATGTTCAGCCGAGCTAACGGGCCCACTGACTTTATTTTCTGCTGGCCGAAGCAGAAAGACGCCGCTCATTTTTTATTTTTTTGATGTTTGATTAATTATTTTGGTGCCAATCCATTTCAGCTTCCCTCCATATTTAATTAAAATATCATTTTAAAACATAATTAAGTTTTTAATCCGACTGCGAGTGAGTCTACAGCAAAGCAAAGAGGAGTCCTCTCTCTCACTCTATCGGCAAATTGGAAGCTGCCTGTGGGTTTCACACACACACACACACACACACACACACACACACACACACACACACACACACACACACACACACACACACACACACACACACAAACAAACAGGTAAGGTCAGCAGTGTTACTTATAGTTGGTAAAAGGTAGAAATGTTGGGAATTCTCCTTATATGAACATATTCAGTCTGACCTACGTTGTGTGTGTGCGTGCGTGCGTGCGTGTGCAAACACCCAGCATGCGGCCCGGCGGCTGCTGATGGCCGAGCTAATTATGCATGAAATCAAATATGATTTAAAAACAACTTCACAAGAAACCCGGCTACAACGCCATCTCTCTCTCTCTCTCTCTCTCTCTCTCTCTCTCTCTCTCTCTCTCTCTCTCTCTCTCTCTCACACACACACACAAGCTCAGCAGGAGAGAGAAGCAGATGACGGTGATGAGTGTGTGTTGGAGGAGTATGGGAAACTGTAAGAACAAAAGCGGCGCTTCATGGATGAGGTTTTTCTATTTGGATCTTTCTTCATTTTTTTTTAAGGACGATTCTGCTGCATTTCTGCCTGATGTGTTTTCTATAATGTGTCTTTTGTGTTTCTGTGGGTCGGGCTAACTTTGCACTCTCCACCTCTGTTGTAGAGATTAAGGGAAACGAGGAGTCACACAAAACAGCGTATTTCGGGGTAACTTGATCACCATATAAAACATGATGGATTGTTAAAGATCAAATATGACATGGATATCATCACATCCTAAGTACCAAAAAAACATCTCAATATAGTTCTTAGCTTCTCTGTGGAGCTCTACCAACAACAGGCTGCTTTGTGTCTTCAATGTGCAATCAGATCATTGACCCTCTCCTCTGATTGGCTAACTCTTTTCTGACTGAAACACGCCCAGGCCAACCACAGGTGTTCTTCAGTCTTGTGGTTTGCTTGCTCCGCTACAGAATGACCACTCTGTGTTTTCTTTCACATAAAAGGTTGAACAGCAGGCCATACTGACAGTGGACATATAGGACACATACAGTATGTGCACTCTGCTGACTGATGTCCCAGGTTCTTAAAGTACACCTGTCGTACACTGCAACAAGGTGAGAAGCTAAAATCCCCAGAGGTCAGTAAAAAGATTTTCAGGGGGTCTGAAGAAGCTCTTCATAGATACAAATAATATAATTTGCGGAGGAAAACAAGATTTTTCAAAGCTAACTGCTGCGGTCATATCAAGTATGGCACTTCTGATTTCTGTGAAGAAAAAAAATTAAAATTACCTCACGCCTGGCTGAGTTCAGAATATTAAAAATGCAGCGGGCTCCTCCAGAATCAAATTACCTTGAACCGATTCAAAGGCTTCCCATATCCATCACTACACACTGTGTGGTCTCCAAAACAAGCAAATTAGATGTGGCGTTTATTTACGTGGTGGGTGGTGGAGGGGAATTGAGATTTTGGGGGGTAAATTACGGGTAATTAAGGTCCATTCTGTGGAATTGTCAGCTATTAGGTGTAATTTGACGGCAAGCGTCTGGGACTGAAATTAATGTGACATAACAGAGAGAGGAGCACAGGTATATGGTCCACCTGTTTATTTATTCTACTTCTCTCTCCAGATTCACCTCCTTTTACGCCTCCGCTTCCTCTTCTTCCTCCTCCTCCTCCTTCCTGGGCTTTCCGCTATGTTCAAGGACACCATTCCAGTTATTTTCAATATAAAATATGGAACATAAATCAAAACGTGCACGTGATACAGCGGCAAAAAACTACTACGACCACTGACTGATACAGAATGCGAGGGTGGAGAGAAACGGAGGAGGAGAGTATGTGGTGGAGGTATGTAAGAGGGAAAGTACGGAGACAGAAGGGGCAGAAAAGATGGAAGAGAGGAAAAGTATATGATAAAAATATGGAGAGAAGATGAACATTGAATGAGCCTCCATCCTATTAGGTAACTCGTCTATTATTGAGCAGTAAAAGTCTCATTTTGATTAAGAAAGAAAGAAAGAAAGAAAGAAAGAAAGAAAGAAAGAAAGAAAGAAAGAAAGAAAGAAAGAAAGAAAGAAAGAAAGAAAGAAAGAAAGAAAGAAAGACCCATCTTTGGTCTTTCTGAAGTGATATGCTTTACAGCTGTTGACATCTGCCACCATTGCCCCCATGGGGTCCTCTTAACTGGATTATCATGGTTGCCACAGTGACAACCCCACACCCCATCTCCAGGGAGAATTTAAAAAAATATATATTAAAAATATTAAAAATTCCCATATTAGCAGGGGAGACAGTCAAGCTGCTCCTCAGCTGGGAGCAGATTTGGCTCTTTTTATGACCTCATTAGCCGGGACGGCAAAAAACAGTTTGACCGACTGTAGTAACGACGCTTGAGAGGCTGCGCGTTACCAAGACGACCAGCGTAAATCGACAGCGTCCCCGTGATCCCAATAAAAAAGGGTGTGGTCTCGGGGGAGGGATGAATTTTTATCGGACAATTCCAAATCAATTTAGGTAAATCTCTTAATATTAAAACAACACGTTCCCAAAAGCTGAGATCGGCTGTGAGGATGAATTATAGGCGAAAAGGGGATCGATCCAGATGTCCTGTTCTACAGATCAGGATGGTTGAACATCTCAGAGGAAGGTTTCCAACATCTTTATCAAGATCTGAGAGCAAAGGGAAGCCTGACCCAGCAGTCATCTGCTGTTCCTAATAAAGTGCTCGGTGAGTGCCGCATATCTTTTTACATTCCTACTAGCTTTTTGCATAAGTTTGTTTTGCTGCTATTGTTTAGCTGCATGTCCATATATTTGTGTCTATTTGTCTGTGTACAAAGGCGTCACTTCACCGTGAAGAAAGTCACAAAGAGTTTCGAGGGCGCTCCAGATAGCCTTCACGGAAAGAAGTAAGACAGGATGAAAGGTAAGGATGTTGATAACGGAGACACACACACCTACCCGCCCACCCCGTCCACCCACGCACACACACACACACGCACATACACACACACACACACACACACACACACACACACACACACACACACACATATATAGACACATACAGACACAGACACACATACTTTCGGGCAGCTCCTTGAATAGTTCTTCAAGGAGCTGCACTCACAAAAAAACTTCCCATTGAAGTAATGTTGTGAGGAAAAAGAGAGCCTTGGAGAAAGCTCAGTGAATTCCCCTCCTACACACACATGACGAAGCCTAATTCTGCCATTGAACAAAGGAGTTTCTGACAGATCGCCTTGTTTGAAGAAGTTCTTCGGACATGTCATGTATGTGTCAACAAGCCTTGGTCAGTCTGATTCTGGAGCAGGGAGCCATGATGTTACCTGGATGGGCCGAGTGTTTCACTTCTGTCTCCATCAGGGAGAATTGGCCTGTCAGATGGCAGCAAAGTCGACCAAGGGCACTATTTGATATTTAATATTTAATACGCTCACCTAATCATGCTCAGACTTGGTGTGTGTGTGTGTGTGTGTGTGTGTGTGTGTGTGTGTGTGTGTGTGTGTGTGTGTGTGTGTGTGTGTGTGTGTGGAGAGAGAGAGAGAAAGAAAGAGTGTGTAGGTACGACTGAGTGCACGTCTTTTCCATGTCAATCAGTGTTTTTGGTTTGTCTGCAGGTCATTTTAATGATTTTACACACAAGTGATTTATCATAATATTTCCAAGACAATCTTCTATTATTCTTCACTTTCATCTCTCGGGCTTTCGCGCTCTCTCGCTCTCTCTCTCTCTCACACACACACTCACACGCACGCACACACTTTCAGTTTCTCTCTCTCTCTCCATCTCTCTCTCTCTCTGCGGTAGCATCATCCAACTCCTTGGTCAAAGCGGAATAATTGTCAATGAATATTTAACAAGGTTTCAGATGGTGGGATAGACATCATTCTCTCCCTCTTTCTCTTTCTCTCTCTCTCTCACACACACACACACACACACACACACACACACACACACACACACACACACACACACACACACACACACACACACACACACACACACACACACACACACACACACACACACACACACACACACACACACACACACACACACACACACGCGCGCGGTTCTCTGTGATCCAGGCAGAGGTTAGTGATACGGCGTGGTCAGTGGTGCGTACAGCAGCCAGTGGATTAGCGGAGGGGAGATGATGAAGTGCAGAATAAATACTAAATAAACACCCTCTGCTTTCGCTCCACATACAGTAACGCGGCTCGCCGCCGGCAGCCATTTCTCAGCGGCCATTTTGTGTCCCTCTCGACCCTCCTCCTTCCTCCTCCCCCGCCCCCCTTCACCAACTGGACTCGTTTTATTAGAGGAGGTCATGAAATTGTAATTAACCACCGCCGGCGTTTGTAATTTTTTAGTCCAGCGTGGATCTGCCTGAGCGTGGAGGGTCCTGAAATATTCAGCATCTGCCTAGTCTGAAGAGTCCGGTTGCAGGTTTAACCGCCATGTCAACAGCACCGATAGTGCCCTTTGAGCAAGAGGCCAAGGAAACACAGAAAACAGCGGCATCCAAAAAACAAATCCAGAAACATAACAGCAAGATGTAAGTTTCAATAATAAATGTAGACAAACAGACCACACAAACTACAAACCTCTGTCTTATTATCACCTCATCGAGTTGTTAATTATTGTGTGAGAATACTGTTTCCGATTTACACATTAAAATGAACTGTAATCCATGACATCCATCAATGCTCTTTTAAAACCGCATTAACTGATTAATCTCCATTTGGGGGCAGCAGAAACAAGTTGCTTTGATAATATAACATTTGATAACCTTTTTTTTTTTTCTTAGATATAAACAAGGAGCAACACAATCATCTAACTGTTTAAGTACAAGTCTGGCATTTACTCTTCTTTTAGCTCTGTTTTTGATAAATATCCCGCTTTTAAAAGCCCACAAAAACACATCAGCTTCATATTTTTCATGTCAAGCAAATATTTTAGCCATTTAAACATCTTTAGACTATAGTTTCAATCCAAAAAAGGGACATTGTTAAATTTTGTACTCCTTAGTTTTTGTTGTAAATTTTCAATTTGGATTTGAATTGATTTCAATTTTGACATATTTTGCCGGTAAATACCCACCTACGTACTTGAAAATAAATCCAATTGTAAATGCAGCTTATTGTATTGTTGCATTTTTTTTTTTTTTGCATTTCTTAATTTAAAGTAAAACCAGACAAACAAACGTTGTTGTTGTTGGGTTTTTTTGTAAATAAGAACAAAACGTACAGATCCCAACTATTAGATCCACGTCACTGCATCCACCTCAATCATTGGTCAAACTTTAATACGTACAGAGCTTCATTTCAAAACACCTTCCCTGAATGTTCTCCCTCCTCTCTCTCTGTAATCAGCAGCCCTTACAGCCAATCTGCTGGCCATAAAACTGTCTGCAGCTCGATGATGTACGACGCACAGAATTACCTTATCTGCCTCTGATTTACTGTGCCTCACAGGTAGAGAGACAAAAACAGCCCCCGCGCCTCCGTCACATCCATCTATCCATCCCTCCGTCCCCCTCCTCCACTCCTCAACCTTGCTTTTATCACTCTTCTATCAAATCCTCCTGCCTTCCTCTCATCTTTTGTTCTCATATCTTGTTTTTTATCTGTCCCTCCATTCCTCCGTCACTCCTCCTCTCTCCTTCTGTTCCACTATTAAACTTTATTCCATCCATCTCTTCTCTCTCTCCTGCTCTGTCTGTTTTTTTCCTCCGCTCTCTTCCTTTTCATCTATCGTTCTCTAATCCGTGTTGTTTTATCTTAGCTTCATTCTTCTAATGCCTAAACCTGCATCTATCCTTCTTCTCTTCCTCCGGTTTATGCTGTTAAACTTGACAGTATTTCTTTCTTTTTTTTTCCTCTCAGCTTTTCCATCATTTTAATTTCTCTAACTCTTCACCTTCATCACTCTATCCTCTTATCATCCCTCTATCCCTCATCTTTCTAGTTTCTAGTCTTCCTCACTCCTTCCCTTCTTCCTCTCCTCTTTCACTCTCTCATCCCACACCATTTTTGTCCTGCTTTCATTCAATCACCTGAGTATTTCTTTCCTTTTATAACTTCCATCTCTTTCCTTTTCACCGTCTTCATCTCACCTACGTGTTAGTCTTTCTCCCCTCAGCTCTGTACTCTCGTTTTTCTCCCTTCATTTGTTCCTGTCATGTTAATGCTTATCTCCCTGTTTGTCCTCCACACATCCTCCTCGCATCCGTCCCCACCATTCATCCCGTTTTTCATTTTTCATCTCTTCTTCCCCTCGACCAATCCGTTCCATCTCCCCTCCTTCTGCTTTCTCATATTCCTCCATCACTTCTGTCCTCTCCCTCTGTCCATCTACTATTCTGTCCATCACTTTTCCTGTCTCTCTCCTCTCCTTCTTTTACACTCATCTTCTTCATGGTGAAAGTGGGGAAAAAAGATCTGTGACTGTTAAACTCCTAAACCGACGAAAGAAGCGAAAGATAGAAGGAGAACGACAAGTACTTCTCAGGCAGCAGTTTTCCATGACTAACAGGAATAGCCTGTCACTAAAACAGTATTAAATGGTGTAAAACACACACGCACTCTCACACACACACAGAAGCACACACAAACTCTGCATCAGATGCTCTGGCAGTAATTACAGCCTACAGTGGTCCTTGTTGTCTTTTATTTAAGAACAAGATGGAGCATCTTTGATCAGAAACTCAGAGAGAAAGAGGGCATTTGTGCGTGTGTGTGTGTGTGTGTGTGTGTGTGTGTGTGTGTGTGTGTGTGTGTGTGTGTGTGTGTGTGTGTTTGCACAGAGAGTATGTGTGCCTTGATGTATGAATACAAATGAGTGAAATGATATCACAATATGGTTTTGATTGTGTGGCTTTGAGAGCAGAGATGGGGAGGGGGGATGTAATTAAGTCACCAGGAGGACAGTCTGTGTATACGTGTATATGTGTGTATATGTGTGTATATGTGTGTATATGTCTATGTGTGTGTGTGTGTGTGTGTGTGTGTGTGAGAGAGAGAAAGAGAGACCGTCTGTTCATGAGTGTTTGTGTTTTTATGTCTATTTTTCGTGTCCCTGCATAGATGCATTAATTTATATTCATGGTGTAAGTTCATACGCCCATGTGTGTGTGTGTGTGTGTGTGTGTGTGTGTGTGTGTATGTGTGTGTGTGTGTGTGTGCGCGCGCGCGCGCGCGTATTTCTGGTTTTTCATCAGAGCTGAATTCCTTTGCCAACGTTCCTTAATGAAAAATAAATAGTGTCCACTGTTTCAGAACATCCTCTCAATCAGCTGGAAAATACCCAAAGCAGTGAGAGACGGGAGATTTTAGATGAAATCATCTTCCAACTTCAGCCACTAAGTAAAAAATATCATGTTGCTGCGCTCTTATTTTGAAATTAAATCCTGTCTGTCTCTCCTCTTATTCTCGACTTCCCTCATTTCTCTGTCAACAATCTCACATAAAATGTCACAGACCTTCTGACACACAGCCAGGTATATTCATGTTAGCTGATACTATTTCAGATACATCGGTGTCAGTAAATACGATATGTTGGCCCAATAAATAACAAAAAATGTCAGCACTGAAACCGCTTAAGATCACTTTGAAATACTTTCTCCATCTATGTAATGTTTCTTCAACCAGAGAGTAGAAACTGCAAAATGTCTCGGTCACAGTTCTTTAATTGAACAAATATTAATTGTAAAAAAAACAAAAACATCTTTCTTCATGTGTGAAACTACTTCCTTTCCCTTTGATTGTCTCACTCCTGGAAAACAAACATGCTGCTCACTAAATTCAGGTTTGAATTTATTGACTTGACATTTCTCTGTCATAATTGGTTTACAGATCAATGAACAGTCTGAATGTAATGATTAGAGCTCTTTATTGTATCATTCATAATAAGATTGGTGTACGTTGTAATAGAACTATCATCTCTTGATAATTAAAATATTCCAATTTGTTGATGTAATGATTTCAACAATAATTGTATAATCTTAAAACTAAAGGTCCCATATGGTATAAATACTGATTTCAATTTATTTTTAGATTACAAAGCAGGCCTGTCTGCTGTCTATATCTATTTAAAGATGTGATTATTTTCAGATTGACCGTGAAAAAACAAATAAGAAGGGGTGACTTCAGCGAATGACACTATTATAACTAGTGGAAAAAAATTATTGATGTATGTATTTCATGAGAGAAGATGAATGGGAGTCTATGGAGTCGGATTCTTTTTGAAGCCAGCCCCTAGTGGCCCTCAGTGGTACTACACATTATGATACTTCTACATTGGCCTCACTTGTCAGACCCAGAACCTACATCCACTTTAATAAACAGTCTATAGTTTATACAAGCCATTTGGACTTAGGAGAGTTGTAAAAGTATGTTGAGGAAAAGTGTGAAATATGGGACCTTTTTTGCATCAATAATTAAGCTGCACACCCAGACACATTCATAACAAAACACACACTAAAAAAGTTTAAATTGATTTCTGCATTTCCCCGCTAAAGAAAGCTGGAGGAGGGGGAAAAAAAGAAAACTGTAACTGTGTTTCTCCACCAGTCAGTCAAAGTGTCGAGCTGAAGGAAGCAAACTCATTTCTCCGCTCTCCAGGCGTCGGCTCGTTAACCGACTGCTCTGCCCGACGTCGCCACTGCTTTCCCTTCAACTTTCATCAAACTCAACTACTTCCTCTAATAATCACCAGCGCCATATCCATGTTTAACAAGGTAATATGACACAAACCATCTGTAGCTTAAAAAAAAAGAAGAAGAAAAACACTCACTTTACATATTCACTTTTGCTGTACCCGTAATTAAATATTTGAGAAATATCAGGAATGGAAAATTAAAAGAGAAAAAAGCCCGGCGCCACCACTATCAATTTATTCCCTCTCTCAGAGTGCATTAGAAACGTCAGATTGCCGTTGGCAAAGACACAGAAAGAGCTGGGTGTTTTTTTTAAACTCACTTTATAAATTACATTTTGGAGTGCTTTGGCATGCTAATACCTGCTGCCAGGAGAGCAGACAGCGTTAATTATTTCTTATTGGGATCGGCAGCGATTATTTGCATATTTCATTTAGCTGTTATAGATGTTGCAGGTGGGAAGGAGGAGAAGGGAGGAGGGCAGCGGGGGGAGGGGGTTGGAGACAGTTTTCACTTTGTGTCTCAACAATTTTAGAATGAAAAAAAAAAAAAAATTGATTCACTGACCGTATGAGTTGTGAAGAGCATTCATTTAGGCTGATTTCAGTCGTTTCCATGAGCCGCAGCAGATTATCGGTGATAATTAACGACATTAACTTTCTATATCACGCAGGCTCGGAAAAAAGGTCAGAAAACAGTTTTAAGAACTTCCCTGTGCTCAACTTTGTTTGGCTAAAGCATCAATTATAACATTATTTATACTCAATTGGCTTCATGAGTGGCTCAACAGGAGGACGGGAGCAGCAAAGTCAAACTTTTTAAGAGCGTAACCGGGAAACTGATTTGTCATTTAAACAAAACATATTGAAATTCAGTTCATTAGAAATACACACTCACTTCAGGAGGAATTACAAAAGTTGGAACAGACTAAGTGTCAGTAGCACAGTGTATTAAAAAAAAAAAAGTTAGTTTAACTCTGGTTGACTTATGGTGCATTCATGAGCGACCGGGAAAGTTCCCACCTCCAAGAGGGAAATGCACCTGGAGGCCTGTCGAAAGGTCAATATCCCACAAGAAAGGAGGGTTTCTGAGAGCTCTTAGAAATAGGTTCGACATCACTTGATTGACCAGCATTTGTGGTAAAACTTTTGTCCCTGTGTTGGTTTGGTTGTTTGTCACTTTTCTGTATTCTGACAGCAGCAATAGAGCAGATTTTCAGGCGAAGGGCTGCCTGTTTTTTTTAAACACCTTAACTTGGAAATGTGATGTTTCCAAAGAGGATTTTATTTTTTTCAATTCTCACTTGCCAGAACTCATGAATATTATCCAAAGTGTAATGTGAAGCTCAGCCATGTGGTCAAAACACCATGAAAGTGTTACAGTCAAAACAGAACTTGACTAAAGACACTCACATTTATCTAAATTCTATTTATCTGTTGATGTGTTTTACATTTTTTTTTACATTTACAAGGAGAACGTTGCACTAGAACACCCTAATCTTTCACAAATATATTTTTTAATATTTGTCCTCTGCTACATGACTGACTACAAATATTCTGTAAAATATTAGAATATTTTTTTCCATGTAATATAAGGGCATTTTTTTTTCTTATAAGTAAAGACAGTTTATCAGTTCAATGTCACATATCATAAAACTTTCTGCATATGTTCCTGCTCCAAAAAACATTCATCTTTTCATTTATCTTAAATAGGAAACCAACAGCAATGTTGGTGTGAAACTTCCTGCTGATGTGAAACATAAAAACCCTCCAGCTACAAGCTCTGAGTTTTAAATGACCTGGAAATGCAGCTCTGCAGATCTTAAACCAGGGATTAACACCAACAGACTTTTTTTTTTTTTTTTTTTTTTTTAACACAAACTATCTTGATAGAGTGTCACTGCGTGGTTAAACTAACTCCCCAAAACTTCCCAACTTTAATCTTAATTTATGTAAAGTGCTGTGTGGTGGAGCTCCGGGAGCGGGACGAGCCGTCTGATTGGCTCTATCAGGTATCAGGCAGGAGTCCAACACTCGGTAATTTGATTTAAAAAGCTCGTAATAACCTGAGGTCAATATTTAAATCACTCAGAGGGGGAGAAGAGCCGCTCTGCATGTTCAGGATGCTTCAATCTCCACGCTTAGAGTCAACCCTCCCGGATCTCTATCACCTCCATCCTCCCCGTGTTCTTTTTATTCTCCTTACCCGTCGTTACTGTATCCTACTCTCCTTCCCTTCCTCCCCAGTATCAATTTTCTCATTTTGGAAATTATGTTACTTATTTTATCAGAAAAAAGGATCCATATATTGTGTGGCATGTAGAAGAAATTGTGGACAACATGGTTAAATTTAAATTATTTTATCCAAAATAAAAAAGGAAGAAGTAACAAATTTATCTTTGTGGCGAAAAGACAAAATGACAAATATTCCTCTGCTTTATTTGACTGTAACTTTGGACTTGGGAAAAGTAGGGAGTGATAGTCCGCTTTTATTCTGTATTTTTATTCTGCAGTGTAGTACGGCTGGTGGGATGCAGACACCATTTGTGATTGTAGGAGGCACACCTGGTGTTTTCCCGCCTCCTCCTCAGCTTGTCTAAATATGGTCACTACTGGTTTAAAAAAAGAAAACAAGATGGCGACGGCAAAAATGCCCGACTGGAAGCTACAAAACTACCAATGCCTGACATCATGTGACTTCATCCAAATGCATTTTGCTGCCTTAACCACATGCATGACTGAGAAAGTGACCCCGAATGGCTTTAATGCAACGTAGCCTTATTTTTACTGAAAATATGGCTCTGAAGATATTGCTGTGTATTTGCCTATACGAAGACATATCTAAAATAAATAAATAAGTGCATTCAAATGAAATTTGTTTAACATAGGTTGGGAAATTTTGGTTTTTTTACGCACCATTAATTTAAAGTCCTACTCCTTATCCTGGTCTTTCTCCTCCACCCAGACTCTGACTCCTCACCTAACCCCACCTTTGCTCCATTCTTCTCTCTCTACCTCTCTCTCTCTACCTTTCTCTCTCTCTCTCTCTCTCTCTCTCTCTCTCTCTCTCTCGTCCCTTCCCCTCCCTTCTCTCAGTGCCTCTCCCCTCCACCCCTTCTCCTCTCCTCCCTTTCCTTCCCCTTCTCTCCTCTCCTCCCCTCCTCCCTTACTCTCCTTCCCTCTCCTCCCCTCCCTCCCTCTGTCCTTCTCTGTGTGGTCTGTAGGGTGAAATAGAGGCCTGGGGCCAACAAGCTGTCTCCACCAGCTACACTGATAAGACTAAGACTAACACACACACACACACACACACACACACACACACACACACACACACACACACACACACAGAGTCACCATACAAGTGCCAACAGTCACAATGACAAATGTACAAGTGCTTCATCTACACACACACACACACACACACACACACACACACACACACACACACACATCCGTTAAACATTATTTAACTTGGCTCAGAGTGTGTGAAGTGCCACCTGGGAGGTCACTTATCACTTTATACCTGAACATTTCACACACACACACACACACACACACACACACACACACACACACACACACACACTAAATGTGTCAAATTTCAAATTTTATCCTGAAACACAGAAAAATGCGATGGGTGTGTTTGTTGTACGTTCTTTGATGTGTGTTTGATTTGTGTGTGTGTGTGTGTGTGGGGGGGGGGGGGGGGGGGGGGTTCAGCTCTCTCTAATAGGATTTGTGTCCCCCGTGTCCAAAGGGACCAGACCTTGGACACGGGGGCTGGTCTAATCTCAGCCCATCACTTTCCTTCCACTTCACCCTCCATGACACGCCCCAAACTCCTCCTTCCCCCCTCCATCCCCCCAGTTCCCAGGCAGAAATTGGTTTGTTCCAGACTACTTCCAGACTGCTTAAAAAAAAGACAAATTGTGTATAAAAAAGTATTTGTGGTTCACTTGAGTTTAACAGGGAAGGGTCTAGTTCTGATGCAGGAAAACAAACACAAAAAGTACAAGGGAAATATAGGAAATTCTAGAGGAAATAAAAATGTTACAACTATTAAATTAAAAAAACATAAATTAAGCTTTTATTCTGACCCTCTGTGGTGGTTTTAAGCCTGGTTTTACAAGGTTTAGCTCATCTTTGTTCGCTTTAAATACTAGATTATTTATTGATTCATTTGTTACCCATTGCTTTTTTTGGGCCTCTATTATATAAAGAGATAATTTTTGCAATAGTTGTTTAGATTTTTATTTGTATTTCCTCGAACTGCCAAATTAAATAGGTGTGGATTTCAACAAGCGAAGGTCTAAATGTTTCAAAGACCTCTGCACATGGCCAGGTATGTGATTCTGGTGGGGAAATAATAAATACTTAATTTTTTGTGTGCTTATGTTTGTTTTAAAGGTTGTGGAAACACCAAATGTTCATTTATTTCAAGTAAATGACTTATTTTTTTCTTGAGAAATTTCATGTGATACTTTTGATTTATTGTGAGGTGATTTTTGCAACCTCTCCTCCATATACAGTAAATATATACTGTACTTTGTTCTTGTCAAATTTCACTCACATTTGAAATATACTGACTGTCTGAACATGATGACAGTCTCATAATGTTTGAGTGATGAAACGCCACAGAAAGATTCGGATTCAGCAGCTGTCACTGCAAACATCCATTCACCTTTTCTGTGCGCGTGTGTGTGTGTGTGTGTGTGTGTGTGTGTGTGTGTGTGTGTGTGTGTGTGTGTGTGTGTGTGTGTGTGTGTGTGTGTGTGTGTGCGTGTGTTACCAGACTCAGTCCAATCCCCTGTAATGTGACAGACAAATCCCACTAAGCTGTTAAATATTACACTGCTTTCACACTCATATTAAACACCTTTCTACCTCTCTCTCTTGCGCTCACGTTCGCTAACCCCGCCAAAGTGAGCCGAGCCCTCAACCTTCTCCTTCAATATGCAACAAAACACTCATCGCACCTGCACAACGAATCTTTAAAATGCAGCGACACACTGCCAAAGTCGCATAACACAATATTCTCACATGACACACATCTAAAACCCCTCTTATCCAGAGGTGTGTGTCTGCCTCTGTGTGTGTGTGTGTGTGTGTGTGTGTGTGTGTGTGTGTGTGTGTGTGTGTGTCCTAATCCCCGGTGTTGGCCGTCTTGTCAGAGCGTTATATTTGCTTGTATCAGTGTATCTTCTCCTCGCCGCCTAATCCCACCACCCTAGCTCTGATATTTCCTGACATTTATATGAATCGCCCCTCTCCAGATGAACGGACGGACGGGAAGAGAGAGGAGGGAGGGATGGGGGGAGAGTGGTATGATGGGGGGAGAGTGGTATGATGAAGGGAGAGATGTTTGATGAATGAATAAAGGGGAGGTGGGGGTGAGGGGGTGCAGGGAAAAGACAGAAGATGAGAGAAGGAAGATTGTGTGAATGTAAAGGTCTACGGGGATTTAAAGTGAAGGGGAAGTGTAGAAGAGGTGGATACTAGGATTGAAGGATGGATGGATGTACAGAGGAATTGAGGAAAAAAAATAAGATAAGATAGAAAAGGATAGAAGTAGAAACAAGAGGATGGGAGGGAGGCATGCGTGGATGGATGGATGGATGGATGGATGGATGGATGGAGGGGTGGAGGGGTGGAGGGACAGATGGACGGACGGACAGACAGATTTCAAGGATGCAAAGTAAAGACAATGAAAGTCAAAGCCAGGATGGGTTAAAATGACAGAAAAGCCCTGTCAGCAACATATGTTAACACGAATAACAACAAGCTCTTATGGGCACCAGGAGACACACACTTACAGTATTACTCTTTGGAGGCTTGTTAAGGCCCAGTCTAATTTAATGACCTCACACCACACCTGTTGTTGTTACAGTGAACATATCAGCTGTGAATTAACAGCAGGGGAGCGATGAAGGACAGTTTGAACACTTTGAACACAAAAGTCTAAACTTGACAAAAAAAACATCAAGTCAAGGTCTCAAAGTTTTTCTGAAGCTGAAAAGGACTGCAGGATGAAGCTAAAGCCAGCAACAGAAAAAGAGCAAAGAGACATTAGTTCAAAAATCTATGGTTTTTTGGAGTTGTTAAAAATTTCCACAAGTTCACCTTCAGATTCTTTGTCCATCTTTTAATAATGCAAATTTACACCCTCAAAACTTGCCACACTTTTTTCTATTTTGAGTTGTCTGCTCATGAATGTATCTCCTGAATTAGACAAGTGTTGTATAAAGTTAAGTAATATTATTAGTGCTGTCATTATTAACCGCAGATTAATTGCATTCAGATAAATGTGTCCAATTACGTTATATATTCTGCAGCAGCGGAGGCAGCGGCCGCCTGAAGAGATGCAGTCTCATTCAGTTAAATTGCGTGCGAACCATCTCAGAGCTGGGTGTGAAATATGTCATTTGCCTCTGCTCTTAATTGCACTAAAAAATGAAGATTAAGAGGATGAATTATTGATACAAGTTGGTATTTAATCTTTTGTAATGAATAGTGGATCTGCTGCTTATAAATATTGCACGAGGCCTCATAATTTGATAAATTTATTCCAATTTGCCCTTTATTTTGCCCTTTAGTCAAGGTTACGTTCATTTAAACACATATGGACACGCACAGACGAAAACACACATGTATGACGACGCTAACAGACACTGACACACATGCACTACGGCGGTGAAAATACACACAACAAATGAACTGCAGCGCATTTTCCTACCCTCTTCCCTTGGTCATTCGTTTCCCACCAAGGTCCACAAACACAGATACACGCACATAAATACGGTGCCCTTGGTTGACCTTGACGTCTGCCCTGCCCTGCCCTGCCCATTCCCCTCCCCCCCTGTCCCCTCTGCCCAACACACACCTCCTCTGTGGCAGTAATTAGGCCATGCATCTGATTGTCATTAAAGAGAACCAGCAGATAATGAACACACAGTGAAGCCACGTTGGGGGATATTTTACTGCACAAATTATTACTTATGTCCTTCGCAACACCATCAATCTGTCCAGTGGATCTAAATGATGCGTCATGCTCGAGTTGAACGGCGGTGAAATGTTACAAAATGTTCACAATGTCAGAACCTGTGAGCAAAGACACTGAATCCCTCCGCTCTCACCTTGTTGTGCCTCTACAACGGTGTAATTTCCCATTTGGGGATCAATAAAGTAATCTGTCTGTCTGTTAATCTTAAACTGCAGTTTAAAGCTAAAAATGTGAGCATATAAACCATAATATATACTGGCTGCATAGTGAGATGCATTAGATTGTAACTTGTAAACATTACTGCAGACTTCGACAAGAACAGCAAGAGTATTTTTTGATGGTTAGTATTAGAAAAACTGTCTCTAATGATTTGGGACTTTGAATAAACCTGCAGAGCTGAAGCCTCGTCTCTCCCCTCCCGCCAGTAAGAGGTAATACAAAAACATTGTCGACTTCTACTTGCATCGCAAGCTTCCTGTAGTCTACTATGTCGCTACTGTTGCAGCTTTAAAACAGTGAATGCATCTTTCTCAGCGTAACAACCTCTAAAAATGACTTATTTCAATATCAGAATACCATCCTTTGAGTCACAATATACTTATTTTATCCCTATTCAAGTTAGCATTGGGCTAAACTGACAGTTAGCCAATTTAGTCAGAGGAAATGTTTGGTTTCAATTTTAGGCCTCTCCCGTCCTGAAAAACCTAAAAACACATCTGATTACAAAACTGGAAGCGTGTTTGGTTCCTGCAGATAGACGATCTTGCAGGTTTTGTACATGCATTTGTACGTGCATTAGTTTGGGTTCATTGTTCACCTGTTCACAACATCAGCTGAATAATTTAAAATATCACAGAAGTACATGAAACACGTGATGTTGATTGTGTGTGTGTGTGTGTGTGTGTGTGTGTGTGTGTGTGTGTGTGTGTGTGTGTGTGTGTGTGTGTGTGTGTGTGTGTGTGAGAGAGAGAGATTGTGTGTGTTCTGTGAAGCAGCGAGCAGTAATAATTCAGCAGGTTCACACCTCAGCTTGTTGTTTGGAGGTTTTACGGATCAAAGCTTTAAGTGCAGAGGGAGATTCACACAGATAATGAATGGACTGTTAATGTGCTGCGGCCAAGAAGCTAATGGACACGGACACACACAAACGCACACACACAGGTAAAAAACACAGGTATACACACACATAGAAAAATAAACTTTCACTATAGGATGTGCACAAACACGCGTAGACACAAAGGTGGTAGCTGGCTAATGGCTGTCACTGTTGACTGATCACAGTGATCAGGCTGCTGCAGCTCTAATTGCAACTAAACAATCTGAAAACAACCAGAGTCAGGTCTGCTGGAGGAGGAAGAGGAGGAGGAAGAGGAGGAGGAGGGGGAGAAGAAACAGAAGGTGAGAACAAGTAACAGGGAAGAGGAAGAGGAAGAGGGAAAAGAAAAGAATGTGAAAGTGATGAAATGAGATGGAGGAAAAGATGGAAAAGAATCGTGGGAGGGAAAGGAGAAACGAAAGGAAGACTGGATGGGAAGGAAGGAAGGAAGGAAGGAAGGAAAGAAAGAAAGAAAGAAAGAAAGAAAGAAAGAAAGAAAGAAAGAAAGAAAGAAAGAAAGAAAGAAAGAAGGAAGGAAGGAAGGAAGGAAGGAAGGAAGGAAGAATGCAAGAACAGCAAGGATGAATAAGAAAGTCATTTAAGGAAAAACGGAGGACAATGTGAGTACAACTATGGCTAGAAAATGGGAAAGAAAGTGTGAAAGTATGAGTACAGGAGGAAAGTAAGGATGGAAGGAAAGAAATAAAAGAGCAAAGGAGAGAAAAACTTAGAGAGGTGAAGAAAGAGAATTCAGCTTGCATCTACATTAAACTCTCATCTGATCCGGGTCGGGTCTCGTTCTGCCGCTTTCATGTCTTAAATATACAGTATGTCAGATATCTGAGGAGATTCAAGCAGACTCTATCAGCTCTGATCTTGTGGACAAAAATTATGGGTTTTTTTTTAAGCCAGAAGATGTGAAGGTGTGAATTGTAAGGTGGAGGAAAAAACTGGGTCTAAATCACCTCACTTATTATCAAATATCGATTTTGTTGTCTTTTAGATTTTTGTTTCTGTTTTTTAATCAACCGAATCCTGCCAATTAACCAGCAGCCAATGATAAGTGAGAAACCAGGATTAGCATCCTAATTGGCAGCCAATACAAACGCTACAAAGAAATTTACAAAGCATGATGGGTAAAGTATGTGTAAGTGTGTGTGAGCTTTTGTATGTGTGACAGAAAGATAGAGGGATAATAGGGATCAACTGGAGAGGAAATGGAGGCATATGAGCTAGAGAATCAAAAACAAACCCAAAACAGATGAGCAGAGACGCAGAAAGCTTCGAAGCTAAACAGAAAATTAAAAAACAACTAGTTTTTTTTACCTTGAGGCACTCTGCTGGGCACGGAGGCTGCCGATTGGCCGACGGGTCCCTGAGGCCCGTGAAGAGCTCCTGCGATTGGCTGGTGTAAAACAGGCGGGCCTGGATGCAGCGGAGGGCGCGGAGCATCCAGCCATGTTGGCGCCGGATCTGCCTCTGGAGCTGATCCCATTGGCTGGAAACCATATGGAGGATATCCTTCAGACCTGCAGGGCGAGAGACACGGGGACAAAACAGAAAGAATGAGAGAGAAGACGGGACAACAGAGAAACAGAGGGAGGAAAATAATGATAAAACCAGAGGAGGGAGATTTATAACTGTTAAGTTAAACAAAAAATGAGATAATGCAGCCATAGTTATGTTTAAGTGTCCCTAATTTTAGACGACCATTTTTAACGGCACCAATCCATTTAAAAAAAAAAAAAAAAGCTGTATAAAACAGGACACACATTTTAAGGGAACATTGCTGCATTTTGGTTTTAATTTACCCTTTTTTTTACTTTAATGTGGCTACAAGTGTTTTGTAGAGCTGTGGGAGGTCAGCACCAATTGTCATGATGTATGCTGTTTGCAGGCTGTTTTGTGCAACTCCTCCTTGTCCTGAATCTTTAATGAACAGAGGTGGAATGTCCAAAGTTACCCATAGAGACACATTAATGGGAAAAACAGCAGGTCAAAATAAACCAGAATTATCCTTTAAATGCTTTGGTTATGTCTTAAAACATTCTACAAACTGTGGGTCGTTAACGAAATAAGTAATAACACCCCCCCCCCCCCCCCCAAAAAAAAAAATTGTTTTTTTCATATTCATGTATGAAATAAATGAAAATGATCTGATTCATGAATGGCACACAAAGTAACTCATCAGAAGCCGCCTCTGGTACGTCTCCATGTGCAAAACTGCATGATCCAAGAAAATGATGCTCTGCCCTTAACCTGTAACCCAGGTGCTGCTCCATCATATTACTACATCAACAGAACCTGAACCACTTTATCTATCTATAATGTTATCAGTTGGTTCAAGTGATAATTGTACTTATTCGATTATTGTCAAGTTCTCAAATCCCAGCTGTATCATTTGAATACAGCACTAACACGCTCTCTTTTCTGCAAAGATTTGTAAAAATATAAAACCATATTGAGTGTTTCTTTCCCTGCCAGCCTTTTCCATCTCTCCTTCTTTGTCTTTATCTCTCCGTGTCTCTCTTTTGGCTACATTCATATTACCTCTCCACTCTGAAGGTCACTCTGTTAATCCAAATATTAATAATGAATGGAACAGGGTTGGGGCTCGATTATGGCCACCAGTGTGTGTTTCAGTGTGTATCCAGTCATCGTGTGTGTGTGTGTGTGTGTGTGTGTATAGGGGATATGAAAGAATATGAATGCGTGTATGAATATACCTGATTGGTGGGCGGTGATGATGGCGATCAGCGCTCTGCCTTCCTCCATTACGCTCTCCTTCAGAGTGCCGTGACTGTCCACGTTCAGCTTGAAACTCTAAAACACACACAGAAACGCATAAAGACCGTCTGTTTCCAGATATGTCTACCTTAATGGACAAGTTCTGCTTATTATTAATGGGTCAGGAAACATGAACTCAAACAAGCAGATGAGATGAAAACAAACGAAACAGAGAGACAAACTTATTTGGAAGAAACAAACACAGTCAAACTGTTATCCTAGTTTAGAGTGAAACATCCTGCTTCAACATTCACCTACTATACTTAATGCTGTTGTGGATGATGAGTAACATTTGAGGTGTGCTCGCTTTCAATTTGATCAAAGTGATTTACATAATCTGAATAAACTGTCTAGTCGTCGGAGGGCTTGTTTTTCTCCACATTACATAGATCTCAGTTATTACCATGGTAAGTACAACATTATTACCATGAACAGAAATTATGAAGAAAAAAAATAGTGTAATAAAATGAAATAATATTTTCAGAAGCTTAAGAACGAGTTTTTATTCAGGTTCTGATTTGATTGGTTGTGAAAGCAGTTCTCTCTCTGTACTTCGATATATTGATGGAGCGAAAGAAGGATAACAAAGAAACATAATTGTGGTAATGTAAGCAGGAAAGACAAAGAAAAGCGGCGATGAAATGAAAATAGAAAAGGGGGGAATAGATATGATATGGATGGATGATAAATGGATGGATAGATGGATGAATGGATGGATGGATAGATGGATGGATGAATAGATGGATGGATGGATAGATGGATGGATGGAGGGAGGCACAGAGCAGCCTGAGGCGATGTTGGAAAACACTCCAGTCAGGTCTCTGAGCACCATTACAGCCTTTTTTGATCTGATCCACACCGTGTGTGTGTGTGTGTGTGTGTGTGTGTGTGTGTGTGTGTGTGTGTGTGTGTGTGTGTGTGTGTGTGTGTGTGTGTGTGCGTGCGTGCGTGCGTGCGTGCGTGCGTGTGCGTGTGCACTTGTATTACTCATATTGTCGGGACATGAATCTGTTTGCACAGTCACATTGTGGGCACCTACAAAGTCCCCATACAGTAAATGATTGGATTTTAGTAAGAAGACTTACAGTTAAGGCTCAGGTAAGGTTGGATGTAGGTTAAAGTTATGGTGAGGGTGAAACTACAGGAAATGAATGGAAGTCATTCAATGTCCTCTTAAGGGATGGAAACACAGCTGCGTGTGTGTGTGTGTGTGTGTGTGTGTGTGTGTGTGTGCGTGCGTGCGTGCGTGCGCGCGCATGCGTGCGTGCATGTGCGCGTGCATGTATTAGTAATGCAGTCTGATTAGTCGAATCTCCACAGACATTCACATGCTGCAGATACAATGCAAAAATTAAAGCTTCTTTTTTAATCACAACACAGAGACACAATAGGGTGCAGTGCGTGTTAAATAAAAACATGTCTGAACTGAAAAAGTCATGAGATCGATGAGTTAAAGGCACTTCTGCAGGCAATTGAGGCAAAGATAAGTGACCAAAGTAGGATGCAATCAGGACAAAAGACAACCGGGGACAGAGATCTCACCTGTCTGTCTCATTAAAGGTGTTTTATTTTTCATACTTTATATATCAACTTAATATACACTGCCAGAAAAACAGAGGGAAAATGTTCTTGATGCTAAAGTTTTCTTTGTTCACTGACATCACTGCACAGTCACGTGAAAATAGAAATAGGATCTGATTTTAAAGCCATTTTAAAGAAAAAATTGGTATTTGTTTAAGTGCCTGAACACAAATGAAAACATTTATACAAATTTAACGTCTTTCAGAAAAGAGAAACACTGTGACTTCACTGAAACCACAAAACTTTGGAGGTTGACAGCAAAAGACACTGGGAACTAAATGCAGATTTTAAAAATGTACTTTGCGTAGGCTAACTCCTAACCCGCTGAGCTGCTCTGACTCTGGTGTTATTTTTCTAATTTTTAAAAAAGGCACCTCTACACCATGCAGCCCTGCTCCTCCGCCTCAGACAGGCCTCCGTCTGCAGTGAGGGATAGACGGACGACGACATCAGTCAACGCATGACAAGGTCAGACCTCCACACCACCAATATTTATGGGGCGGGATATACACAGTGGAGACGGATGGGACGAGGTGTTTTAACCCCCCACGGCTAGTGAGAACGAGGTGGAGTAACTGACTGCAACTAATCATTACTTTTGGGTAATTTTTAATTTGGTTTATAATGCTACAATATATATCATAATGATTAACAACAATATAGAAAAGAGAAAAAAGCAGAAAAATCTTCCCACTTAATTGGTTGTGAAAAATCATTGTTGCTTAATTTTCTGTCAACTAATAATTAAACTGAGTAATTTCAGGAGTTTCACGAAGTTCATAAAAAAAGAATCATGTGATGCCTCAATAACTTTACTGATTGATCCAGAGATCTTTAAAATTCAAATGTAAAATGAAAATGTTCTTGAAAAGCTGTAACTATGTGGATGTGCATGTCAGAAGGTCACATGATCCTGCAGGAAATTGAACCCTCAACCTGGCAGGTGTTAGTGCTTTGCTCTGCACCTCCATCTGCTCTGGACTAGTTCTTCCCCTCAAATAAAAACTCCTCGCTGAAGAAAATGTGAACAGATAGTGGTGACACTGTCCTGTATACATATTACATTTCACAGATAAACAATAAAATATCACTTTGCACACCAAACCATCAACTATATCTCTTCACTGCGCTCCCAAAAACACATTCATATATCAACATTATCCAAATAAAACATGACTGTCTGCATTCTGCAATCATTACTGCCTCGCAAACGTCGTAAATTACTTCAAATCTCACGGCTGATTGAGTAATTTTACAGACTCCGCGGCCACTCTGCCCCACTTAATTTCCAGATAAGCTGGTGAAATACCTCACAGCTAATAAACATAAAATACATCTATCAGCGCTGCAGAAAACACAGCGTGACTGTCTGCGTCTCCGGGATAGGGCCGGGCTGATGTTGGGAATGAATTAGGTTGTGCAGATTAGCCGGGCTATCAGAGAGCGATCGTATTTCAGTGCCTTATTCCACGAACGATTCGGCTCAGTTTCCTCCGTTTAATGTATGGCGAGCATAGAATCGATAAGAGTAGAACAGCCAACCATCAATCACGCGATGATAAGGCATGCAGAGCAGCTCTGCTTTTATGTGCGTCAGACAGCAGGCGGTAATAAGAGACTGTGTATGTATTTATGTCTCTGTGTGTGTGTGAGAGAGAGGGAAAGAGAGAGAACGGGAGAAAGTGTGAGGAAAATAGACAGTCTGTGTGTGTGTGTGTGTGTGTGTGTGTGTGTGTGTGTGTGTGTGTGTGTGTGTGTGTGTGTGTGTGTGTGTGCGTGTGCGCGACAGAGAGAAAACACAGAAAACAACAAGGACAATGACATTGTGCTCGGCAACAGAAAAGTTATAGACTACAAAAATAAAAGACCAGTTAGCTGTGACAAATTTCATGAGCTGACTCCTAAGAAGGTTTTTTTTTCCCTCAGAAAGTGTTTGATGGGAGGGATGAAGTCTAGTGTTTAGCCCAGAGACTATATGAAATTGATGTAACCTCCATGTCTGAAACGTAATGCCAACGGAAAAGAGTCTTAACGTGCAATACCACCGAGGGCCACTAGGGGCTGGCTCCAAAAACACCTCTGGCTCGAATAGACTCCCATTCAAAAAGCATCAACTAATCTCACTATACAAATACACAGTCAACAATACAAAGTCAACAAATGTCACAAGTCATCACGGTGTCATTAGCTAAATTAGCAACAATGTTTTTATGACTTAGTCACTTGAACGCTAAGCGTACGGTGCACACAATTTCCCATGTTGTAACCACGAGCTCACGACTTCCAATTTCCTCCAAATCTCAACTCTGTGGCTCTAAAACAATTAACACGTTCAATAAATGCTTTTGTCAGTTGAAAGTAAATATAGGGTACTTTTTTTTTTTTTTTAATCGTCTGATTGTAAAACAAATTTTGTTCGGGATTTTTTTTTTGGTTCGGGAAAAAACAACTTCAACGGGCAGATTTCTGGTGGCACTGCCCGTGAGCTGCAACACAAGTCACCACCTGGACTTTAGTAACGAACCATCGCTGGTGTTCTTGTCGAGCGCCATCCTAGTTTAAAAAGTGAGCGTATAGCCGTTTAAAAAGTGAACGTATAGCGGGGTGGATTTCTCATCTGCTGCAACCACTGGGCTTAAAATTTATACCTCCTCGCTCTGATTAACATACACACACAGTGGGTTGAGAGGCGAGCTGCTTCAAAGCCTGGGTGATCAGATTACCTGTTAGCATTAGCATATTAGCCCGGAGCGCAGGGTAGGACGGCCTCAGAAGCCTACCTAATATCATTTAGCTTTTAGCACCGGCATATTAGGGAGGCGCTAAGAGGTGTGCAGCGCCGATACCGAGATGACATTGAGGTTTGACATTGAGATTGTGTTTTGCGCTGCGGTGATCAGAGGCGCGCATACACACACACACACATATATACACACATATATATATATACACACACACACACACACACACACACACACACACACACACACACACAGGCTCGGGTTGATGAGACATGATCTGATCAAAGAGTCTTTGTAATAATGATGATCAAATTGTCTCCATTCATACAGA